>NC_053489.1:272136615-272436615 GCF_905171775.1 Rana temporaria
CTAAATTGACATTTTACTTTTTCAGTTCTTATTTCTTTTGCCAAGAAGTCGACAGTAGCAAATCAGAATGTGCCTTTTATTTAAATCTGTTAACTCTGAATACTTTTACAGAAATCTCCAAATAATGGTGTCCGAGCTTTGGACACCGCAGAGAATTATCCAGCATGACCGCACCCAGATTGAATTTGGCTGAAGTTGGCAAAAAATATCCTTTTAATTAGTGGCCTACAGCCCATTCTTTTATAAATGACAGTTTTTCCTTAACTGACAATAATGTGCTAATACACATTTATTTTGTTCTGTCTCCATCAATTTAGACACTAAGCCCAATGCTACATGGCCAGATACTATTCACGATTTGACACTCATTCTCAAGTTAAAGGGGTTGTAAAGGTACAATTTTTTTCTTAAATAGATTCCTTTACCTTAGTGTAAGGTGACCAGATTTTTAAAATGAAATCCGGGGACATATTTTTTTTTTTTACTAGTAATGGTGGCAATCAGCGACTCTCTGCCCATTGCGGCCCGCCTCACAGCCTGTCAAGTCTCACTCTCCGGGTCCTGGCTACTACTGGGTGGGGAGCGGAGGAAGAACCCTCCGCCAGGGAAGACAAGGAGATAAACAGGGCAACACTGAAAAAATATTCCCTCCCCCACCGACTAGCACATGATCATCAGAAAGGGGCACAGATAATGGAAAAAAATACCCCCCCCCCCAAGCTAGTAGGAACGGCAGACAGTCTGCACTGACTGTCTTTGAAATTGCTCCAGCCCCTGTTCAAATCCAATCCAGGGACAGACTTGGTCCGGGGACAGTGTCCTAAATCCGGGGACTGTCCCTTGAAACCGGGGATGTCTGGTCACCCTACCTTAGTGCAGTCCTCCTTCAGTTACCTCATCTAACTGTTGCTAATGGTTCTCAGTGCAAGGAGCAATTTCTGGTTGTGAACAAGCATGCTATCACTTCTACCATTGCCTGTATATGTGTGTGACCAATTTCTTGTTTTAAGGAGCAATTTCAATGGAAACAAAGAAGAATGGCGGCACATCCAGAAGTAAAATCAAAAGAATTTAGTCAAAGTCCATAAAAATCAAGCAAACATGACAAACATCAATCCAAAAAAAAGTGCTCAGTGTATGGAGCAATTTCTACCACTCAGAAAAGTTTCCACTAAATGATCATTTTAGCTATCTGTTGGAGAGGGAATTGTTCCCTATTTCCACAAGTGTAATAAGCATTCTTCCCCTTGACCATCACACTAATGTCCAGTGAGCTGTAGAGGTAGTAATGTTTAGCAAGGGTTCCCTAAAACTGGAACATTATTTCAAGGGTTCCTCTGGATTAAAAAGGTTGAGAAAGGCTGACCTAGACAATCCTTCTCTCTTCCTAATAGGGAAAGGGAAGTAGTGATCCTTTGGTGCACCGCTTCAATCCATTAGATAAGTTGTACAAGTGACAGTGGTAGATCCCACTGTGATTGAGGAAGGCCATATTTCTCCCTGCCTGACATTTGCATCTATGTCCAGTCTTACTCTGCAATTGGATGGTTGCAAACAGTCATCCATGCACATTATTGCAGTGAGTATGATTTCAATAAAGGATTTGAGAATGTTCACGCAATACATTGAGGGTAAATAAGTGCAAAATCTAGTGCAGTTATGCATGGTAGCCAATCAGCTTCTAACTTTAGCTTGTTTAATTAAGCTTTGACCAAAAAGTAAAAAATGGAAGCTGATTGATTTCCATGCAGACCTGGACCAGATTTCGCACTCTCCAGTTTTAGTAAACTAACCCCAGTGTTACTTCAGTTATCCAATCATGAAGTACTTCCCAATGTTAGACATTATAAATCATAGTGAAACTACTGATTAATATCATCATTATAATACTATAATCTGTAATCTTGGATTAGGTGTAGACTGAAGGAAATGTTAATTAGAATGAAACAAATTCTCTAATTTATTCAAGAGTTTAATAGTTGGTAATTAAGTAAAACATGTATATCCGTTATTAGTAATTTAATAAAATAAAAATGTATACCCATTATTAGTAATTTTATCAAGTAAAATACTCATTATCCTTGCGAAACAAAATCTGTATTTAAAAGTCATACTTTCCACTTTACTGATAGACTAACATTTTTCACAAGCTGATGTTACTTGTCCATCATCAAAGAATAAAGTCTCCATATGTTCGGTGGATATGGATTCCCTGAATAAATTGCCATATAATATGTTGATTAAAACATACTAAATGTGGAATGATTTTGACCTTTTGGATAGCACATCCTTTAGGCTTTTCCAGGACAACAGAACTAAGAGGACTGAAAAATATTTCAATTATTGTTATTATAACTGCCAGCTTAGTCAATTGTAACATCCAACTTGTAAAATGTACAATCTATTGTGCGGTTAAAGAGAAACTTAAAAACAAAGCAAACACTGGAAGAGTAAACTGTAGTTAGGAGTATTCTGTATACGCCATTTATGAATGTATTGTACTATTTTGGTGACTCTCATAAAAGAAAGTAGAACATTGTCATAAGGATTTATAGGCATATGTACTAAGTACTACTATGCTGACCTGCTTGTTTATCAAGACTAGTGACTAATTTGTGGCCACGGAAATACGTTTTTTTTTTAAAGTCTGTCACTTAATTCTAGTATCTTCACAATGGAACTTATCATCATATAGGAGATTTTAAACAATGAAGACACCATTACTCATTGGGTAAACACCTAGCAGCAAAACGACCCCACCTGCTATTCATGTGTGCTCATCTATGGTGCAGGTATAAGGTGTACTCTCTGATAAATAACTCCCCTCTACTGTGTACAGAATATCTGTTAGGGCATCATGATAATAAATATCCAGGGGCTGACTTCCTAAAATAATTCAAAGTGATTTCAAACATATAGTCAGAACCATAAGGTAAAAAAAATAAATAAATAAATAAATAAACTCCCCTCTACTGTGTACAGAATATCTGTGAGGGAATCGGGATAATAAATATCCAGGGGCTGACTTCCTAAACGAATTCAAAGTGATTTCAAACATATAGTCAGCATAAGGTAAAAAAATAAAATAGCAAAAAACTAAAAACAATTCCAATGGACTTGATTGAAGTGTGAAAGAGCGGATACACACAATGTAGAACCAGCTGCTAATATAATATATGCTGCATATATACATTTATAGATGCAATAAAAAAAATACCTATGCAAGTGATAGTTTATTCATTCTGTTTTCTCTTATTATATTATAGTGGTCCTCGTGAATTTATAAACATATTGAATAAATTAACAATGTAATGAGGTTATTATGGTATTATTTTTTTGGTGTTTACTTTATCAGGCTAGATATGTTTTACACTTTTAGAAGAGATAAACCGGTTTGCCATGAACTCTTACCTTGTACCTAGAATTTATTTGGACCCGATAAATGATTGGGTCATATGTATCCTGGCATTATGACAGTGAGCTGGGAGAGGTAAGGGGAGAACAAACCTTATAAGGACTAGGTGACACTTCCCTAGATACAAATAAAATGCCTATAAACTGCTACTATCATCCTCCCTGTAAGCAGTAACTGCACATACCCATGTATATGCCAAAGAAACTTGTTAAATTGTTGTTTCAATTGTACCCTGGCATAATCACAGTGGGTAATAGAAGAAGAAGGACAGACCTTGTAAAGACTTGGTGACTCTCTTCCCTAGATACAATAAAATGCCACACTACTACTACCATCCTCTACGCCAGTAGAACTATACATTAGTGTTGCTCACGAATATTCGCATTGCGAATATTCGACTCGAATATAGCATATTCGAGAAATCGCGCTATATTTCGAATTTCGCGGTGAATATTCGCAATTCCGAATATTCGCATTTTTTCAATTTGATTTTTAAAACAGATCACATCCTATCGACGTCTAAAAGCATTGCTGGTATGATTAGAGACCCTGGGCCGAGTAGCTAAGCTGAGGCGATCCTATTATGTTGCCAAATTGAAAAAAAAAAAATTGCGATTTTTCGCTATTGCGAATGCGAAAATGATTGCGAATTTTCGATAACTGTGGTAGGAGAACTCTGATTGTCTCTGATGCAAAAGGGGGGGGCTTTGTGTATGTGTATGTGTATGTTATGAATATTTGTATGTTTGATATTATTATTTTTTGTAAGAAGGAAAAAATTGCGCATACCTTAAAAAAGGGGAGAATACAGCAGCAACTCAAAAATGTTATACAACATAAATTAATACAAGACAGAAAATGGAGTCGCTCTACAAGAATAAAAAATATGTCTAGTGACAAGACATGTGGGCAAATTATAAAATAAGCAAGCGCAAATAACTTGTGAAATACACAGTGAAACAAATATATAAAGAAATATAGTCCCAATAATAGAAAAATAATCTTTCATAAAAATGTCTTTGATATGTGAAGTGAAAAAAAGTCCAAAGCATGCAGCATGAACGTGTTCAATCTTCAAGGTGTTTGATTGACAAACGGCTGTGACAGATGGATAGAGTAAAGAATCACCACCAATGCAAAACACTTTTTATTTTCTATTGTAAAATATCAAGAATATTCTGAGCCAATCAGAGTGCTCCTTCCGCATTTGCCGAATATTCGCAATTATTTTGTATTGTAAAATATCAAGAATATTCTGAGCCAATCAGAGTGCTCCTTCTGCATTTGCCGAATATTCGCAATTATTTTGTATTGTAAAATATCAAGAATATTCTGAGCCAATCAGAGTGCTCCTTCCGCATTTGCCGAATATTCGCAATTATTTTGTATTGTAAAATATCACGAATATTCTGAGCCAATCAGAGTGCTCCTACAGCATTTCTCGAAATTGCGCAATAAATATCGCATTCGCATGTTGCGATATTTCGATAAAATATCACGAATATTCTGAGCCAATCAGAGCGCTCCTCCAGCATTTCTCGAAATTGCGCAATAAATATCGCATTCGCATGTTGCGATATTTCGATAAAATATCACGAATATTCTGAGCCAATCAGAGTGCTCCTACCGCAGTTATCAAAAAATCGCAATTATTTTCGCATTCGCAATAGCGAAAAATCGCAATCATTTACTTTCGATAAAATATCACGAATATTCGAATTTAGCGAATATATCTCGAATATTCGAATATATATTCGAGATATATCGCGAAATCGAATATGGCATATTCTGCTCAACACTACTATACATATGCATGTATATTTCATGTCAACTTGTTAAACTATTGTTTCAAATGTACCCAGACATGACCACAGTGGGTATCTAGAAGAAGAAGAAGGAAAGACCTTATAAGGACATGGTGACTCTCTTCCCTAGATACAATAAAATGCCACACTACTACTACCATCCTTTACGCCAGTAGAACTATACATATGCATGTATATTTCATGTCAACTTGTTAAACTACTGTTTCAAATGTAACCAGACATGACCACAGTGGGAATCTAGAAGAAGAAGGACAGACCTTATAAGGACTTGGTGCCTCTCTTCCCCAGATACAATAAAATGCCACACTACTACTGCCATCCTTTACGCCAGTAGAACTATACATATGCATGTACATTTCATGTGGACTTGTTAAACCATTTTGTAAATTGTACCCTGAGGTGATCACAGTGGGTATCTAGAAGGGGAAAAATAAACCTTATAAGGACTCAGTGACTCTCTTTCAAATAAAACGCCACACTGCTACCACAATCCATCCCACCAGAAGCACTACCTATGCCGAGCAGCTGCATTACAGGTACACATCATGTGAACTTATTGTGTAAAATAAATCCTGGCATGATATCAGTGAGTATCTAGTAGGAACTGGGAGAGGAAGGGGAAGCACAGACCTTATAAAGACTTGGTAAATCTCTAGCCTAGATTTAAATGCAACACTGCTAGTACCATTCACACTGCCAGCAGCACTACACATACCCAGCAACTGCAATACAGGTGAACTTATTAAACGATTGTCTAAAATGTATCCTGGCATGATCACAGTGGGTACCTAGAAGGGGAAGGATAGACCTTATAAGGACTTGGTGACTCTCTCTCTCTAGATACAAATTAAATGCCACACTGCTACTACCATCCACCCCACCAGCCGTACCACACATACCCAGTAGATGCACTACAAACACACTTCATGTGAACTTGTTAAACTATTGTGTAAAATGTTTCCTGGCATGATCATAGTGGGTACCTAGAAGGGGTAGAATAGACCTTATAAGGACTTGGTGACTCTCTTCTCTAGATACAAATTAAATGCTACACTGCTACTACCATCCATCCCACCAGTTGTACTACAGGTACCCAGCAGTTGCAATACAGGTACACTTCATGTGAACTTAAACTTTTGTGTAAAATGTATCATGGCGTGATCACAGTGGGTATCTAGAAGGGGAAGGATAGACCTTATAAGGACTTGGTGACTCTCTTCTCTAAATACAAATTAAATGCCACACTGCTACTACCATCCACCCCACCAGTTGTACTACATATACCCAACGGTTTCAATACAGGTACACTTCATGTGATCTTAAACTATTGTGTAAAATGTATCCTGGCGTGATCAGAGTGGGCATCTAAAAGGGGAAGGATAGACCTTATAAGGACATGGTGACTCTCTTTTCTGGCTACAAATGAAAACCCAAACTGCTACTAATATCCACCCCACCAGCAGCACTACACATACCCAGCAGATGCAATACAGATACACTGCTAATTAAGATACTTCACCCACAGGATATGTATTAGCCTACAAATGTAATTACAGTAGACTGCTACACATGGGTTCAATGGGCCATATATCACCTCAATATATTGCTGAGAGATACAGTATATAATATATTGCAATCTAGGCTTGCTGTTCTTGACTAGGTTTGACTATTCTTTTCTGTCTGGAGCCTATTGATTTCCTGCTGCACACAGGCACTGACGTACAGGTTAATAATACTATTAACATTATTACAGATCAGAAGGATCTACTGTGAAGCAGCAGTAATTGATCTATCAGCGGGATATATGCTTGCCGTAATGAGATAAAGGCATAAATTAAGCTACAATCTCTGCAATGATTTTGTGCTAGGTGTAGATGAAATATTATATCGCTATAGGCTCTGGAAAACCTAACAAGAAGTGATCTATGCCAATATATGACTAACCTAAAAATATTGTTAACCCTCCATGGCACACTAAGGGCAGGGGCTAAATATCTTTGCATAGGATCAAAGGGCAAAGTACAGGAGGACTACAAGTCCCAGCGTTTTGGAGCACTTGCACTGTAGTGTGAGATTGGGAATAGTACATACAATTAGTCCTGTGGGTACCGAAGAGATGGAGAGGAGGAATGGCTGACAATAATATTCTGGGACTACTGCATAATCCATACATTCACCCCGGTTACATTATATTAGCATTTTGCTAATGTGTCACCTTGATTCTGTCTAGCTCCTGCCATTCTGATCACCTCTGTTGGACAATCCCCCTTTCTAATAGCTAGCACTTAGTGGTAGTGTAATTCCCATTATTATCACCTCCAGCACGTCTGGCTAGCATCAGGTGCACCATGCACCAGCCTTCTGCCTTAGATCTGACAATACTGTCATCAGATCCCTGCCTAGGGAATTTTCCTATTGAGCCATTGAGATTTATTATCTAAATGTACTTAAAACCATATCAGCAAGAAGTCAAGTCAAATGAAATAACAGCAGGGCTTTTAAACATGCCACCAGCATCACCCCCTCCCCACCATATGTGTGTGTGTGTGTGTGTGCCTCCTGATCACCTACAACCTGCTCATCTCTCCTACAGGCAATCCTATTCTATAGTATCATCGTTCAATACAAACACCTATCCAAGAACCTCTTCTTCATACATAGCATGTTGCTTTGTAATAAGGAGCACTTCAACATGCAGTAAAAATAACACAGACAGGTTATTTCATAAGGAAAAGTACAGGGTAGAAAGGACAGTAGCTAATCAGCTATCAATGTTCTTACAGATAGATTGATTGATTGATTGATTGATATAGGTCAACTAAGGCTGGTCATACATTATGCAATTTTCTTATTCAATATACATTAGATTTACCTTCAACTATGTAGTGCAAGGCCCTGCCTGATTGCACACAAATAGAAAGTGTTTAGGTTTGACTATTATTATTTTAGTAAATCTACAGGAAATTTGAAAAAGAAAATTGGATAATGTATGGCCAGCCTTAGTCTGCAAATTGTTGCTCTGGCCACACACAATCAGATTGGGCTTAGATCTGATCAGCAAAACATGCCAGCACATAGTAGTAGTGGTAGTGGGAGGCCTGATCGGATTGAGTAGGGGCTGAAAGGGTTGCTTGTTCTTGGTAGGTGCATAAAATGACACAATTATTATTATATGAATATCTATCTGGCTAAATAATAATGATGTTAAATTATTTATATATATTGGTAGAAGCAAAGGCCTGATCTGATTGCATACAAATAAAAAAGTGATTAGGTATGACCTTATATTATATAGTTTTGGTAAATCTGAAGGAAAATTGTATAATGCATGGCCAGCCTTAGTCTGCAAAACATTGCTCTGGCCACACACAATCAGATTGGGCTTAAATCTGATCAGCAAAACATACCAGCATGTAGTAGTGGTAGTGGGAGGCCTGATTGGATTGAGTAGGGGCTGAAAGGGTTGTTTGTTCTTGGTAGGTGCATAAAATGACACAATTATTATTATTATTATTATTATATGAATATCTATCTGGCTAAATAATAATGATGTTATATATATATATATATATATATATATATATATATATATATATATATATATTGGTAGATAGAAGCAAATCCTTCTCTTTGGGATTGTATATGTGTGTAAAACTACTACTAAAAAAATAATGCATATATATATATATATATATATATATATATATATATATATATATATATATATATATAATTATTAGTATTACCGTTATTAGTATTATATATATATGTGTGTATACATCCCATAGGAGGATCTGATACTAGCTGTATATGCAAATATATATATATATATATATATAAAACATTATTTTTATTATCAGTAATTTTACACACACGTATATACATATATATATATATATATATATATATATATATATATATATATATATATATATATATATATATATATATATATATATACATATATATATATATATATATATATATATATATATATATATATATATTACTAATAATGGTAATAATAATAATTTAATTAAATTATATATATATATATATATATATATAAAAATACTAATAATGATGATAATAATAATAAATAAATTATATATATATATATATATATATATATATATATATATATATATATATATATATATATATATATTTATATATTTATATATTATATTTTATTTATTTTTTGCATATACAGCTAGTATCAGATCCTCCTATGAAATGTATGTATGTATATATATATATATAGAAAATGACTAATAATAAAAATGTTATATATATATATATATATATATATATATATATATATATAATACTAACAATTTCTTTATATATATATATATATATATATATATATATATATATATATATATATATATATATATATATATATAAAATGACTAATAATAAAAATGTTATATATATATATATAATATAATACTAACAATTTATATATATATATATATATATATATATATATATATATATATATATATACATTTATATTTATTTCTATAGAACCAGATCTTCCTATGGAATATATAAATGTGTGTGTGTAAAATAAAATTACTAATAAAAACTAATAACTAATACTACTAATAAAAATAATAAATAACTACTAATATATATATATATATATATATATATATATATATATATATATATAATACTAAAAATAATGTTATATATATATATATATATAATACTAAAAATAATGGTATATATATATATTGCTACTAGAATCAGATTCTCTTATGGGATATATATATATATATATATATATATATATATATATATATATATATATATGTATACATATAATAGTGTTGGTAACTAGAAAGAGATCGTGGTGGTGGGTTAGATGTATATAGATGTATATAGAGACGTAGATGTACGTACATGTCAGTGATGTTCTGAGCCTGGGAGAGGTTCTTCAGCACTGGGAAAGCTCCGATGGCCGCTGCCTTGTCACAAGCGATCCTGGTAGAGTTACAAGTACACGAGTCCGGACAGGCCAGTCCCCTCCAGGAGAAGAGCAGTAAGATCCAAGAAGCGGCCCACACCTGGGCTAAATCGGGGCCAGCTAACCTTTTCCAAAGGCCCATACCGGCTGTGAAAGTCCAGGGAAAGCCCCCCCGTTTGGCGATCTCAGTTGCAATCCTCCCACCCCCCCAGTAGTAGACGGGTCCCAGCGATGGGCAGCAGTGGTGCCTTGTTAATGTGGAGTCATAATCCTGATTGGTGATGGCTTATGTAATGCAGACCATGGTGCTGGGGGTCACTATGGGTCCTCTATAGGCGGTCGGGTCCTCTGTAGGCAGTGGGATGCTGATGCTGATGCTGTCCAGGGAGAAGAGAGGAGACTGGGAGAAGGCACTCAGATGATGCTGCTGTTGCTAACGCTGCTCAGATCTCTCTGTAAGAGAAAAAAAAAAGAAGAAAAGACAGAGAGCCAGATAAAGAGGGACACAACATGTGATAGACATCCAGGTAGCCCTGACTCATCACTGCCCATGCTGCATTTTTCACCTTCCTGCCAGTGCACTCACCCTGCTTCCCAACACCTCAAGGCATCAGTGCCAGTGTGGAGGATGAGCCATGAATGGGCACATAGGGATCAATGACAGGTGACAGCTGAGGAGGAGGAGGATGAGCTGACAGCGGGGTGCTCCTACCTGGAGAGGAAGGCTGATCCCTACAGATGGATGGCCAGGGAGGGATGGCCTTTTTCACACACACTCCTGTCTCCCTCCAGTGCTAATAATAAGTGGAGCTTCTCCCTCCCATCCCCATGCCAATAGCTGGGGAAGAAGAAGTGACGTTAGCACTGACGCAGGACAGGGGCAGAATCTGAGTCTCCTGGAGCCCAAAGGGAGCTGAGGGTGGGGGCTGGGGGGGTCGGCTGCCCCCCCCCCCCCCATAAGATACCTGGAAATGTCTCCATCCAATGCACATGATCAGGTGCTGCATGATCCAAATACACACCTATACAGGACGTGATCGGAAGATTATATCCCCATCTTGGGTACTCAGGATCTCTATAGATAATGCCCATGTGATCCAGTGTTTGTGTGTGATCATCCCGATCACCTGTCAGGACATGCCAGCCATTCATGTGTGCTGGATGGCAGGACAGGGCGTATATACAGGGGATATACCTACTACACGTGATCACTAAATCCTGATCACTCACAAATACTGTGTCTGGGAAGATGGCTTTTCATTTGTGGTTTTGGGAGTTTTTTTTTTTTTTTTTTTCCGCAGTAATTTAAAAGAAGCAGAGAAATCTACCGCATTGACAGCAGAGGAGGATCAGAGAGCTCTGCTGACACCGTGTGGCAAAAAAAGTGTCCTGCAGCTGAAAGTCAAAAGTCACCTTTGTGCTCTGCTGCTGCCTTTCTCAACCTCAAAAAACAACCCCCCCCCTTTTTTTTTTTACTTTTTTTTTTTTTTAAATCATGGAGGAATCCTTGAAATCACTTTTTTAAAAACTTGAAATCACAATTTGGAAATGTCAGTAAAAACGTTGCTGTGTCAGTAAGTTTTGGGTGTCGGGTCAGTAAATTTCAATCTGGTAGGTTGCGGTGATATGTACACATACTAATTATTATTATTATACAGGATTTATATAGCGCCAGCAGTTTACATAGCACTTTTGAAACTTGAAATCGCAATTTGGAAATGTCAGTAAAAACGTTGCTGTGTCATTAAGTTCTGGGTGTCGGGTCAGTAAATTTCAATCTGGTAGGTTGTGGTGATATGTACACATAATAATTATTATTATTATTATACAGGATTTATATAGCGCCAGCAGTTTACACAGCACTTTTTAAACTTGAAATCACAATTTGGAAATGCCAGTAAAAACGTTGCTGTGCCAGTAAAAACGTTGCTGTGCCAGTAAGTTTTGGATGTCGTGTCAGTAAATTTTAATCTGGTAGGTTGCGGTGATATGTTCACATAATTATTATTTTTATTATACAGGATTTATATAGTGCCAGCAGTTTACACAGCGCTTTTGAAACTTGAAATCACAATTTGGAAATGTCAGTAAAAACGTTGCTGTGCCGGTAAGTTTTGGGTGTCGTGTCAGTAAATTTCAATCTGGTAGGTGGCAGTGATATGTACACATAATTATTATTATTGTTATACAGGATTTATATAGCGGCAGCAGTTTACACAGTGCTTTACAATATAAAAGGGAGACAATAAAGTTATAATACAATAAAATACACATAATGCTTATAAACAGGGGTTCCCTGAAAGCTAAATCTCAGGGAACCCCTGTTTATAAGCATAATGTGTACATATCACTGCAACCTACCAGATTGAAATCTACTGACACGACACCCAAAACTTATTGGCACAGCAACGTTTTTATGAAAAGTGTGACGTGCAGGGCCAGCGCTCCCACTAGGTGAATTAGGCAGCAGCCACAGCCGCTGGGTCCCCTCCAAGAATCTTTTTCCCCCTGGCGGGTGGTGGCTGGTGCGGTGTGGAGTGTAGTGGGAGGTGGCTCCCGCAGCTCCATCTGGCTGGCTGCAGAGTCGCTGGGCAGGGAGAAGGAGCAGGCGGATCCACCACCCTTCCCCGGTGCCAGGGGCAACCATGTCCAGCAGCCGTGGTGTCAGCTCTCTGCCTGCCCTGCTCCTCTGATCACACAGGGAGGGAGGGCAGAGACATCCGGGATGGATCCACCCAGGTCCGGACTGGTCACCATAGGACACACGCTGGGTCGAGGCCACCAGGCCACTTGTCCTAAAGGAGTCCAAAGAAAAGCTGCTCCTGCAGCCCGCTTCCGGAGACTGGGGTGGAACCGAATGATGGGGGAGTAGCTGCAGGAGGTCTCCAGCGCATGAGCTGTAAATCACAGCCTTAGAAGACCCCATCTCTTGATCTTGGGACTGGTGACATGTGGAGGGAGCTGGAAAGAAGAACTTGTCATTCCTCCACCTGGCTTTACCCCCTCCTGTCCACCTGGCTGCCTGCACCCCCCTTCCTGTCCCCCTGGCTCCATCCCTCCACCTGGCAGCACCCCCTTCTATCCACCTGGCTCCAACCCTCCACCTGGTTGCCTGCACCCCCATCCCTCCACCGGGCTGCCTGCACCCCCTCTCCTGTCAACCTGACTCTATCCCTCCACCTGGCTGCCTGCACCCCCTGTCAGCGGGAACCCGAGGAATGCTGTTTACCGGCACTTCCTGGTTTACACGATGATCAGCTGTGATTGGTCACACCTGATCATGTGGTAATAAGCCTCTGTCAGAGGCTCCCTACCTCGATCGGAGATGCGGCCTGTCAGACTGACACGCCACACTCGCGATCGCTGTGCTGCATGCCCCCGCGAGCGCGCACCAGCATGTTATGTTGCTGGACGAGTGGTTAAAGCTTGTAGTGGGAGTTTTCATTCTCCTCTGACTGTCCTATGAGGCTGCATGACCCCTGACCCTCTTTCTAGGCCGTGCTGATTGGCCCTGTCCTGATCACATGCAAAAAACAACAACTCTCTAGCAATACACACCAAACTGAGCATGTGCAAAGTGCCTCCTAGGGCTCTGTACTATCAGAAGATGGGTTGGGGACAGTAAAAGAAAGGGAGGATCAAAGAAGACAGAATCCCTAGGGCCCCCTGGAAGCTGAATGCCTTCTGGCTTAAACTGTTCACCTCGCAGGATAGGATAGTCTCACAAATTCAGGGCTTCTTCCAGACGCACCACCATTATTCTAATAGCCGGCAGAAGTGGGAAACTTTTAAAGCTTGCATCAGGGGTATCTTCATTCAGGAAATACAAATGGTTAAACAGAACTCGTCTGCTTTGTGGGAACAGGTGGGAGATCAGGTAAAACAGCTTGAACTGATGTATGTGACTAGCCCTACAGACTCTGCTAGGGAGGCATGGATGACGGCCCAGGATTCCCTGGACCGCCTGAGATCCTCCATCGTGGAGCGTAAGCGATTTTTCACGAAGTTGGCATTCTATGAGGAGGGGGAGAAGACGGGCCGCCTACTAGCTAAAACTGCACGTTCCCAACAACAATCCCCAGCTATTGGTGCCATTCAGACCTCTAGCGGTAAATTGGTTAACTCTCCTGACGACATTATATCCGAGCTGGCTTCCTTCTATACGGCCCTTTATGGGTCAAGGGAGGCCTACTCGCATGAGGAATTGTCTGATTATGTCTCCCCTATAGATTTACCTTCGCTGTCTGCTGAGGCGAGACGGCTACTAGACACCCCAATTACCGTAGAGGAGCTGCAGGTGGCAGCCTGTTCTTTCCCTACATGGTGGGCGATGGTTTACCCATGGAGGTGTTCGCACAGTATGGTGAGCACCTCCTGCCGGAACTATTAAAGGTTTTCAATGACTCACTGAAGGCAGGTGCCCTCCCTGAATCTATGACTAGGGCAAATGTGATTCTGTTACTGAACCCAGGGAAGGATCCGGTTGACCCAGGTTCCTATAGGCCTATCTTATTGCTCCAGAGCGATGTGAAAATCCTTGCTAAGGTCCTGGCGCAAAAATCCACAACTACTAACTTGCGGAGACTAAACATGCAGTTTCAAGCGGACAACGGGGGCGCAGCGCTCTCTTGTCCCTTGATGCCAACAAGGCATTTGACAGTGTCAGTTGGAGGTACTTATGGGCTGTGCTAGCTAAGTTTGGCTTCGGGGAACGGTTTGTGGCTTGGACTAGGCTACTCTATGCGTCCCCCTCAGGCGACCATTAGGGTGGGGTGGACAAAATGTCACCTGCCTTTGCTCTGGGCAGGGGGACGTGGCAGGGATGTCCATTGTCCCCCCTGCTCTTTGCGATTGCTATAGAGCCGTTGGCAGCACTGGTGAGGTCTAGTTCCCAGATATGTGGATATAGGTACGGAGCAATACATCAGAAAATGATGTTATATGTGGACGATATGTTACCCTTTCTGGAGGATCCCAGCAACTCTCTGCCTGGTGTTATGTCCATTATAGAGCAATTTGGTCATTTCTCTGGCCTAACTATTAATTGGTCCAAGTCAGCCCTGATGATGTTGGATGGAGATCGGGAGGTTCTCCTCCCGGCCTCTTGTCCCATACCGATAGTCTCCAGCTTCAAGTATTTGGGGGTGCAGATTTCGTCCAAAATCTCGAAATACTGCTCCCTGAATGTGCATCCCCTACTGTCCCGATTTCGGAATAAGATCAACACCTGGAACAATCTTAGAATGTCTCTGGCGGGCAAGGCTAACTTAATTAAAATGATTCTGATGCCCCAGCTATTGTACTTTTTGTACAATTCGCCTGTGGTCATACACCTAAAAATCTTCAGGGTTGTAAACACCCTTTTCTGAAAGTTGTTGTGGAATGTTAAGGCCCCAAGGATCAGGCTGGAGCAGCTACAACATTCTAAGGATAGCGGAGGGTTGGCGGTCCCCAACCCTTGGCTGTACTATATTGCTGCCCAGCTGCAACATTTGGTAGGCTCTATGGCTTGGGAGCCGGGGCTGTATTATCCATACTTCTAATCCCTTTATTGTAGCTGTATCCACTCTCTTGCTTCCCTCCTCTTCCTGGTATCGTGACCTATGGTTATTTCCATATTATTATCCTTATATATTTTTATGTTCATATTCTGTTTATGAGCTTCATTTAGTTATTGGCTTCAATTTATAGTATGCTGGGGCACCTCTTAATTATGCAATTATGTCTTGCACCACTCCCGTCCCAATCGCTGGGAATCGGGAGCATTTCCACTTTATATTTTAATACATAATTATCCACATTAACTATTCTATAATTTTTTCCTTTCTCAGCAGCTCACGTTTATTTTTATCACCTCTCTATTCACAATTTATGCGCTTGCGGGTAATTGTTGCACTTCAACTCACAATTATTTGCATCAGTATTTACCATGGGTCCAGAGACGTATGGGATGTCTTAATTGCCTGTTCCCCTATGCTCTGTCTTTTTAACCTCTTTTGCACTTACCACCCTTTTTTTATCATCACCTTTACATTCCATATGTGTATGTTTCACTCAATTAATGTATTGATGCCCCGCCCTTAACAACTTTCTCCTTCATAGTTTCCCCTGCTGTCCTGCAGTTGCCAATGAGGTATTCATGTCCTGTGTCATATAGACCCAAAAAAAACAAACAAAAAAAATTAAAATTCTGGTCCATTAACAGCAAAGTGATTGTGCTGTGCAATCTGTCCCCCTTCAAACTGTAAAAAAAACTTGCCTCTACCCGCTACTTCCTTTATACCCCTCTCTGTACTGACCACGGTGGTCAGGGCTGCTGAGCCCTGACCAACATGGTCAGAGTGCGTCCCTATGTCATACGCAGTCCTGCTCTCAGCTCTCCTCTCTCCTCTCTCCCCCTCATCCCCTCCTCTCTGCCTGTCATCTTTGTGTTTGTGTGTCTCTGTCTCCGCCCCACCCCCCTGCCCCCTGCCGCCTTTAGTAAAATAAAAAATTCTAAATGGTCCCTCTCTTATAGCCTGGCATAGCACACTGCCATAGTCTTTTATAAAAATTAGCATTGTAAATACTGATTTAGAACGATCTTCAGGCCGGTCACGTGACTCTCTGACTTTTTTTAGGGCTACTTCAGGAAAGGCTGAGCAGCCATGTGATCTCCCCAGCTGACATCAGAGGGAGATCTCAGCTCCTCCTGGAGAAGCCATATATCGGATGTATACAGCGGCCACGAGTCATGTGACTGGCCTGAAGATCATTCTAAATAGGTATTTACAACACTCAACTTTGTAAAAGACTAATGCAGTGTGCTATGCCAGGCTCTAATAGAGGTTCTGCCAGTGTTTGTGTTATATGGGCTAACAAACACTTTAAGTACTGCACCAACAAGGTAGGCAAACTACACTTTGAGTAGGAGTTAATGAGTATACTCAATAGATACAAGCTACAGTATGCAGCTGTGATGTAGCATCCAGTCATTCCTCACTTGCCATTTTTTACATGAAAGAACTAGGGAGATTTTTGGGACTTTGAAGGGGGTGAGTAAACATGGCTATAAGTCAAGTCAATATCAAAAATATGTTTTTATTGATAAAACAACAAGGAACATGGTAAAATTACATGATACATGCAGCAATGCATAACATTGTCAATCACATATTACAGGCCATATATAGAAAAAAACATTAGTGGTAAGCAGCCAACCAATATGTGATGTGGAACAAATCCTAGATGTAGTAAAAACACTTAAAAAAACATAGTAAGGTGGTAAACTCAAGCTGATGAGTAAAAGCGTCTGCAGGAGAATAAGTGCATCCAAATTATGCTGATGCGTTTCGTGGACAATACCACTCTTCAGAGGCGGGTGCGCAGAAATCTATGAAATAAAACATGAGTAGACCAATATAACCCAATGTTATAGCCAGTCCTCATTAGGGATGAGCCAAAGACCCCCCCGTTCGGTTCGCACCAGAACCTTCGAACGGACCGACCGTTCGCACAAACATTTAGAACCCCATTGACGTCTATGGGACTCGAACGTTCGAATTCAAAAGTGCTAATTTTAAAGCCTAATATGCAAGTTATTGTCGTAAAACGTCTTTGAGAACTCGGGTCTTGCCCCAGGGAACATGTATCAATGGAAAACAAGTTTTAAAAACAGTAGTTTTTTCTGGAGCATTGATTTTAATGATGCTTAAATAAAAAATAAAAATAAATGAAAAATTCCTTTAAATATCGTACCTGCTGGGTTTCTATAGTATGCCTGTGAAGTGACACGTGTTAAGAACTGTGCCTGCACAAAATGAGATTACTATAAGAAGAAAGTAATTTAAAACTGCTTGCGGCTTTAATGTAATGTCTGGTCCCTGCAATATGGATGAAAATCATTGAGAAAAATAGCACAGACACAGACAGTACACACACCACGTAGCTTTAGGTGCACACTGCAGAGGACATGGGCAGTACACACCAAGTAGCTTTAGGTGCAAACGGCAGAGGACAAAGGCAGTACACACCAAGTAGCTTTAGGTGCAAACTGCAGAGGACACAGGCAGTACACACCAAGTAGCTTCAGGTGCAAACTGCAGAGGACACAGACAGTACACACCAAGTAGCTTTAGGTGCAAACTGCAGAGGACACTGGCAGTACACACCAAGTAGCTTTAGGTGCAAACTGCAGAGGACATGGGCAGTACACATCAAGTAGCTTTAGGTGCAAACTCTTTAACAAGGGGGACCCCAGATTCCACCCCCTATGTTAATGGATATGGGGTACTTTACCTCTACCCATTCACCAAAAAAGTGTAAAAAAAATAAAAACGACAGCAGACAGTTTTTGACCATTCCTTTATTTAAAAAAAAGTGTCCATTCATCTTTAATTGCGGCGCCGTCTGTCCAGGAAAACTCTGCCTCCGTGGGAGGCATCCCGCCGACTGCACCCTTTTGGCAGTGACAACTGTTAAATAGCCAAAGGCGGGGCCACCCGGTGATATTACCGGGTGACCCTGCCCCTTCTGACGTCATGTGACGTCAGAGGGGAGCAATGTCACTCATTTATGTCACCGGGTGGCACTGCCCCTGGCTATATAACATGAGGACCCCAAAGCACCCTCCCCATGTTGAGGGTATGTGGCCTGGTATGGTTCAGGAGAGGGGGGTGCTCTCTCACCCCTCCCTTTTCCTGTGGCCTGCCAGGTTGCATGCTCAGATAAGGGTCTGGTATGGATTTTGGGGGGTCCGGTTTTTATTTGGTACAGGGTACCCCTTAAAATCTATACCAGATCTGAAGGACCTGGTTTGGATTTTGGGGGGGGGGGCCACACCATTTTTTTTATTTTGGCGTAGAATTTCCCTTAATATACATACCAGACACGAAGGGCCTGATAATGGAATGGGGGGGCATGATTTTTTTTTTAATGATTTTTTATGTATATTACTGGGATCCGACAATACATTACAGCCGCAAGCAATTTTAAATTATATTTTTACCTTTAGAAATTAAATTTTGCTGCAGTACTGTTCTAAACATGGGAAAGAGGCGCTACTTTACAGGCAGACTAAGAGGACCCCCATGCACTATATTTAAAGGAATATTTAATTTTTATTGTTTCACTTTAAGCATTATGAATGCTCCTGAAAAACGTCAATTTTAAAAACTTTTTATGTATTGATACATGTTCTCTGGGGCAGGACCCAGGTCCCCAAACACTTTTTATGGCAATAACATGCACATAAGCCTTTAAAATGAACAGTTTTGATTTTTCACGTTCATGTCCTATAGACTTTAACGGTGTTCGCATGATCACACACATTTTTTGTCTGTTCACATGTTCTGGTGTGAACCAAACCGGGTGGTGTTCGGCTCATCCCTAATAGAGACCAATTTTGTTCTTTACACCCCAAATTTGAAATCCTGATACTTTTGGTTGTTAATTGTTTGCTTCTTATAATATTTTTTGTTAAAATTATAGAGAACAGAGGGCACCCCTGTCCGTTACCGTTAGTAATGCCAAATTAAGTGGAGAGTAGTCCTGAGTTGGAAATCCTAATGTTAGGAGAAGGCTACAGGGCATGGTGTACTTGGCTAATTGCTTTCTTTGTGATCAGAGACAAAGAGAGGGCATCCAACTGTCAGGAGCGTCCAGTGCTCCTGCTCCTCAATACTGCATCCTGGTTTTGGCTATAGCACTGTTCTTGTTGGTCTGTCCACCTGCAATGTGATTAATGCGGCCAGTCTCTGGGTGGAAACCAAACCTGTTATAAGCCAACCAAACACTCACTCCCATGCTTGTGATAGAGAGTGATATGTGTGTATTCCTGATCAAGCCCCCTGGCTGCCTGCCTTGCTCTGCTAGTTTGGATTTACCTGTGTATGGCCTTGGACCGGATACTGGACTATTCCCTGAATGCAGCCTGCCTTTTACCTGGACTTTCATAGAACCACTCTGCCTGTCTGCCAACCGCAAGTACCCGTTGGCTTTGCTCAGTTCGGGCCTGACCTGGTGTAGTGGCCAGGCACTATAGCATTGTATAGAGGACCTGGGGCAACCTAGTACCGGAAGGCCTGCTTGCCTTATGGGAAAGGGGGCTATAGGTGAATAACACAGTAGCCAGCTATAGTGTCTGACCACCTATGTTGGGGTAGACCTGACACCAACCCATCAGCCCATCGTAATAGGTTCAACATTTGTCTTGTCAGAGGTTTGACCAGCCTTCACAGATCCCACCTGACCGCAGTGAAATAGTTGAAGAAGGATGTCTACCAAACATGAGGCTTTTATTTGTGCATACATTTTTATGTCTGTGTTGAGCAGAGAGACTGGACAATAGTTGGCAGGAAGAGTTGGCATTTTGTTAGGTTTAGGAATAGTGGGCTCCATTCACAGAATCTTTTTTTTGAAGCATGATACCATAACAAGCAAAAGAAGTGCAATGTTTTGGGGCCTCGCAGGACCCCTTCGTCAGGCATGTGATAGCAGATGATTCACAGAGTTAACTCACATGAGATATTTAGGTGTCAGGACACATTTTGCCTAAATATCTCATGCGATCCCAAAACTGTAAATTTACTAGAAAGTTTTTGCGGTATTTACCAAAAAACACTAAAAACGCTCAAATAAATACTACATGAACAGATATAATAATCAATTCACAGAAGAAAATAAATAAATAAATGCATGCGGAAATTAAGTAGTGGTCCAGGCATGCAGTATTTGTGGAATGTGTACCGATTGTTAAGGAGTGGGCAGCTACCCGCTTCTTAACAACCAGTAAACATCATGATTGATAAGGAGGAGGCGGCCCCTGCATCCTTAACAACCAATGAGTTATTAGCTGTCAGAGGGACCCCCTGAACAATACCAAGATGTTGTCACATCCTCTTACGTTTCTCCTGTGCCCTGAGTTTGACAAGAACACCCTTTATGGAGGTTTTATGAGCGGACCAGAGAGTAATAATAACCTCAACTGAATTGTATGCAAAGAATGCTTCAATTTCAGCTCTGGTATGTTGCTCGTGGATTGGATTATGAATAATACTGTTTTTTTAACCTCCACAATCCAAGAGGGTGGATCAAAGGATCTAAATGGAGCAATAGGGAGATTGGGGCATGGTTAGGAAAAATTATAGTCTCAATGCAGGCCTTATTTGCATGCAGGTGCATTTGTCCCATGAGGAACATAGGAAGCCAAGAATATACATGCTAAGTGTGGAACAAAAAAACATGTAAAGCCATGTAAGCATCTCCATGCATCATATACTGTAATGTTGGCCATAGATAGATTGTTTCCAACACAATTGAGGTGGATAGAGGGATTCTCCCTGCTGAGACATTGTATTCTAATGAGCTGTGACTCTTCCCTGTCAAAATACACTGATTAGCAGTTTTCGCTCAATTGCTAAAGCAGCTGAACGAGAATTTTTGTTCAACAAGCCGATCATTAGATCGTCTTCTGGCAACTGTAAGAAGCCACACATGGATCAAAATTCAACCAGCCTCTTATTAACCGGCTGAGATTTGATCCATCTATGGCCATCTTTAGTTTTCTGTTCTGAGAAGTGTTTGGTGGGTATGGGAGCATCTCCTAGATGGACTGATTGAATCCAGATTGGTATTTATCACCTCATTAAAGCCTCTGCAGGTGATATTAGAAGATGTCTGTTGGGAAAGGTTTTAGGTTCACATTTGGGTAATATAGGGTTGACTATAGAGTTGGTAATGCTCCTAAGTTAATATATCTATCATCACTGTCACATTCAATGAAGAGTTGTTGTAAGGCTGTAGTATATTTAAAGAAGTTGTAAAGGAAAAAAAATGTTTTGCCTAAAATGAATGTCTGCAAGGTAGACAGACAGAATAGTGTAATGATTCTGTTAAAAAACGAGTAAATACCTATTAAATTCCTTCATCTATATCACCTCCGGCGTTCTAGTTTCTGTTCTTTCATTCACTTCCTGGTTTCTGGCGCTCGTTCATGTAAGAACTACATTTCCCAGTATGCATTGCGGCACACCCAGTAATTCACTCCTCCTTGAAGTCTCTAACACGTAGAGAGCGTCCTGCCGCACAGATGTAGTTCCCAGGAGGGGGCGAGCACGTCACTGACCACCGCAGTAAAGCCTCCCTTCACGGTGGTGAGTAACAATCAGACAAGCAGGAAGTGAACAGAACAGAACAGAGAAGAAATAGAGCAACTTCTGAGCAAAAACGAACAATGATGAAGTGAAAAGAGGAATGTCTGCAGGTAAAGGATTCTTATTATGAAAAAAATAATTTCCTTTACAACCCCTTTAATGGAAATCATGCCACCTTTGTTTATTTGTTTGCACTGGCAAAGTTGCACAGCAGAAATGTATTGTGATGGACGCATGGAGGTTAATTTCTACATCATAGAGTATTTAAAGGGGCTATTAAGGCTGTTCACATTTATTGAGGTAGTATGTAAAGCCAAAGTGGGTGAAGGGCAGAAATAAAATATGGGAAAGAGGAAGAATAAACAACATAAATATGCAATTAACAAGCTAACGGCTTCATGATTTGCAAGGTATAGAAAATCCTGCATGCACAGGTACTGGGAGACGTATGAAGCAACGATCCTATGGACCCAAACAAAGTAGCCATTTTAAAGGGCTAGAGTTAAGTAAATAACTCACACATATAGGGCCAGATTCACAGACAGCGGCGTATGTTTGAGCGGGCGTAGCGCATCTCATATGCGCTACGCCGATGTAACATAGAGATGCAAGACCAGTATTCACAAAGCACTTGCTCCCTAAGTTACGGCGGCGTAGCGTAAATGGGCCGGCGTAAGCCCGCCTAATTCAAATTAGGAAGGTAGTGGGCGTGTTGTATTAAAATTAACCGTGACCCTATGTAAATCAATGTTCGAACGAACGGCGCATGTGCGCGCATGCTCAAAATCACGTCGCATATACTCCCTAAGATACGACGGCTCAATGCGTACAACGTGAACGTAACCTACGCCCAGCCCCATTCACGTAAGACTTACGTAAACGACGTAAAATACGACGGCTGTTCCGACGTCCATACCCTAACATGACTTACCCCTGCTTTTGATTGGGATAACTTTACGCCGGATGTACGCCTTACGTAAACGGCGTAGCTTACTGCGACAGGCGCAAGTAGGTTCGTTAAATTGGAAGGGCTCTCGCGCTATCGGTGCTAAATACTATGGGGGGGGGGCACTGCTGCAGTTACCTGGAACCGGTCCTGGCCAGAAATGTGTGAATGAAATAGATGATGGTGACTGCGCTGTGTGAGGAAGGGTAAAGAGCAGATGCACAAGGAAGTGAGTAGCAAGTAGGTTCGTGAATCGGCGTATCTAGGTCATTTACATATTCGACGCGTAAATCAATAGAAGCGCCCCTAGCGGCCAGCGTAAATATGCACCCAAGATACGACGGCGTAGGAGACTTACGTCGGTCGGATGGAGGCAGAATTCAGGCGTATCTGGTTTCTAGAATACGGCACATAGATACGACGGTGCATCTGTGGACTTACGCGGCGTATAAGAAGATACGATGGCGTAAGTCCTACCTGAATCTGGCCCAGAGTTTACAAATTAGGTGCTGATAATGCTTGTCCAATCATCAGAAACATGTCCTGAAGCTTCTTTTAGTGGAGATATTGAACCACCAAGTAAGCCCCATTCGGGCATTAGCTTTATATACTACTCTGGAGATTGTAATGAGAATAAGGGGTCCTGGTAATTGATTAGTAGATGGGGTGTTCCAATCAGTATGCGATTTTTTGCTCATTGAGGTCTGCTGTGGCCTGAGCAAATTGTTTCTGTAGCTGCAGATATGTCAGCATACAGGAAGATGTGAGAGAATGTGGATGTGGAAGGAACATATATATCTCAAGGAAAGGGAGGTGCTGTTAAATTTTGGATGTTGAGGTTACAAAATTCTGAATAGAAATCCGCTAACAATTAACTATTTGCAGGGTGTCTCCATTTGGCATTCTGCCGCAAGAGTCTTTTATGTGGAAAAAGTGTATTCTGGCAAGCACATCCCTAGGTAGAGAATCAGGGAGCAATTTAGGTGTGATGGTTCTAAGCCCAGTCTATGATAAAATCCTACATTTGCTAAAGTGGGAACAGGCATTTTAGAATCTGTTGGAATATGCTCCGGCTGTGTAATCGATTCTGGGATCCCATCTGAACAGGAAGAGACTGATAACTCATGGGGCCCCCGGGCAATAGGAGATTATGGACCCCCGGGCAATAGGAGGTTATGGGGCCCCCAGGCAGTAGATTATGGGGCCACACAGTATACACACATACAGTTTACACACATACAGTATACACACACAGTATACACACACACACACAATATACACACACACAGAATACACATACATACACACACACACACACACACACACACACTGAAAAGGTACTGGAGAGGCGGGCAGCTATAATCTTGGGATTTTTTTTAAAAACACAGATTTTTACATACTGTCCCTGGTTTTACTGAGGCTGGCAACCCTGATGGGGCCCCCTAGTGGCATGGGACCCTCGGGCAGTGCCTGAGTGCCCAAATGGTCAGTCCGCCCCTGCATCTGAATATTTTTTTTTTCTGTGGACAGATGCATATTGTTCTAGTTAGCACTCGTTATGTTCGGTCCCTTCCTCCACTTGTTCTACCTGAGTTTCAGTTTGGAAATATTTCTACACAGGTCTGTCTGCAAGTCATTTTTAAGAGAGAGTAACATTTGAGCGTATGTTCAGAAGCAGCCTGTTCCGTGGTAGGAAAATGTGGTCAGATTGTCATTCTGTACTCTGCAAATAATGCATGTTGATTTTTACTCATTAGTCTTTCCAACAAGGGAGATACCAAGGGTGAGACAGCTGTGTGTTTACTGAGAGTTTTCTCCTCGTGCTGAGTGTCTGGGAGGGAGCCATCATATATGAAGCAGATGTCAGTATCCACACAGGGTTGTGACACAGGTCGCTGCATTAAGGCTCTGAGGCCATCTTGGGTTTCCTTCCTGTTGGTGCCCAGTCTGTGAGCCATTTAGGTTATACAGGGCTGTTGTGATGGTGAGAGGCTTATTCCCTGGTCATTGTGGAGCAGTGAGGAAATTGCCCACTGTAGTGGAGGGCTGCATTTGCTGCAAGTTGCTACAAAGCATTTGAAAGGTTTGATTTCTTTAAAGGTAAGTAAGGATGTCAGTAAATACTTTTCAGAGCCACCAGTGAAATCTAGCTGGGAAATCCATGCCAGAGGCATTTTACTAGGTTCAGTAAGAGTAGGTGAGGCGAGATTAGGCCCCCTGAATTATTTTATAGACTCCAATTACATGTATTTTTAAATGTTGCTAATATAAGTACTTAAAAAAGACTGAAGGGAGTGTCACATCTTTGAGGCCCTCTCCACTGCATTCAGCAAGGTAGTAAAAAAAATAACGATGATGACCACACATACAGACACATACATATCATTTATTCTTTCAGTGTACCATCCGTACACTTATTTATAAAAATGATATAACATGTAATTTTGAAATTAAATGTTAATAAAAATACCTTATTATGTAAGTCTACACATGCTAAAACATCTCTGTTAAAAAAAAAAAAGTCTGCACACGCTATAGAGTCAGTTTAAAGATGTAGGTTAGGAGGGGTCTTATTTCCACTCTCTATGGCCGTTTGACTGAACAATCACAGAAGGTAAACAGCTGTTTAGCCAAAAATGTCAGATGAAACATGGCAGTGTATACTGGACAGTGGCGGCTGGTGCTCAACATTTTTGGGGGGGCGCAAACAAAATAAATAAATAAATAAAACATCAATTGCAGCCTCACTGTGCCCATTAATTGCTGCCTCAGTGCCCATCAATTGCCGCCACTGTGCCCATCAAACGCAGCCATTGTGCCCATCAAACGCAGCCACTGTGTCCATTAAACGCAGCCACTGTGCCATAAAATTGCCGCCACTGTGCCATGCCATCAAACGCAGCCACTGTGCCATGCCATCAAATGCAGCCACTGTCCCCATCAATTGTCGCCACTGTGCCATGCCATCAAACGCAGCCACTGTGCCATCAATTGTCGCCACTGTGTCCATCCATTGTCACCACTGTGCCATGCCATCAATTGTCGCCACTGTGCCATGCCATTGTCGCCACTGTGCCCATCAATTGTCGCCACTGTGCCATGCCAAACACAGCCACTGTGCCATCAATTATCGCCACTGTGCCATGCCAAACGCAGTCACTGTGTCATGCCATTGTCCCCACTGTGCCCATCAATTGTCCCCACTGTGCCATGCCAAATGCAGCCACTGTGCCATGCCATTGTCGCCACTGTGCCCATCAATTGCCGCCAGTTTGCCCCTAAAATGCTGCCAGATTGCCCCTTAAAATGCCGCCAGATAGCCCCAAAATACCGCCAGATTGCCCCCCACGGCCGGCACTTATATTTCTCAGTCAACCATCCTCCTCCACGATCCCTCCATGTAGTCCCGCCTTTGATGACGCGTCAGCCAATCAGGTTACCAGTAACCAGATCCGGTGAACCTGATTGGCTGAGATGCATGTCAGTGTTAACAAGGGAACGCACACCGCCTGTGTCCCCTTGTTAACTATTTGGGCTGTAATTGGAAAGCCTATCAAAGCCGCTGGCTCTGATAGACACTTCCACAGCCAACCAGCTGCTGTTATTCAGATGGCTGGCGCTCGCCAGGGGGCCAGCCATCTGAATAGTGGGCGGTAGCAGCGCCGGCGACAATACATAGATTCCTGCAATGCAAGAATCTATGTATCGTTTTCAGTGGCGGTACAGGAGCAAGAGGGGGCGGCGCTCCTGCACCCTCTATGGACGCACCGCCACTGATACTGGAACATGTACAGTCTGTATCCATCTCTCCACAGCAATGTTTAACCCAATTATATTTAATATATAGAGCTTAAATGACACCAGCTAAATTATACCAAATGGGGAGGCGGGATACGTCCGAATACCTGAGATGTTCAAGTGCATCTGCTGACCTAATGCATATGCTTTGGAAATACCCTAAACTGTTCAGGTATTGGCAAAATGTGGTAGAGACTATTAATCAGGCGTATCAAACACAGGTACAGGTAGATCCAAGAATATGCTTATTGGACCAATTAGATAAAGAATTATACACTCCAGTAATTAGGATACCCATTTATAGGATGCTATTTATAGCACAAAAACTGATAGCAATAAAATGGACATCCTCCAAAACTCTGACATATGAGGAATGGTGGATACAGGTAAATGATGCATTGTTAAAATAAGTGGCAGCTGTATAAGAACATGGGTTTAGCAAATAAATTTAATGAAATGGCTGATGCTACCGGGGCTGACACCATTTATTTTGGAATCAGATGGAAATTTAAAGGTCAATAGACAGTTCACTAGCTATGGATTAGTTAAAGGATCACTAAAGGATTTTTTTTTTAGCTAAATAGCTTCCTTTACCTTACTGCAGTACTGGTTTCATGTCCTTATTGTTCGTTTTTGCTTTGAAGTGGCTGTAATTCTGCTCTGATCTCCACACTTCCTGGTTGCCTTTTTCCTTATAACTATCGTACTGCAAGCTTTTCACTGTAGATCTAAGCTGTCATTACTGTGTGTCTAAAACTTAACAGAACCAATCAGATTCATTTTAAAAACAAAACACTGCCCTGGAATTGTTTGTTTTTGTTCTGTGTGTCTCTCTAGTTCACAGGAACATGAAACAGTTTAAAAGTGAAACTAACCTACAGGCACATTATATGATTGATTTTTTATCTATTTGTAATCATTTTAAAAAGGAATCAGTTAACTTTTATGTCTCTATACCCTGTAAACAGTAATTTCAGCAAAAAAAAAAATTCCTTTAGTGACCCTTTAAGGAATGATAGCTAAAATAGGAAGAATTGGTATTAAGGATTCATGAAGGGGAGGGGTATGCTAGTAACTGATTTAGTTTGGCCCAAGGGAGGGAGAAGGGTAAAAGGAAAGAGAAATATGTTATTGCTGTATGTATTTTGTATTTTTATGTGTGTTCCATGTTCCACGATGTGATTGTGATGGAGGAAAAATTAAAAAAAAAAGAGATTGGGGGGGGGGGGGGATATAGAGAAAAAAAATGTTTGCACACGCTGTCATTTTCTATAAGTGGCAAAAAAAGTCCAATGTTTCTTCTTTCCAGTATGGCAATCTAAGGGGGTTCTTTAATTTGTTAGTGTGGAGATTGCTCGGGGGAATCATGTTTGTGGCTTGCATGATTTCTTGCTTGCAAAAGTCTATTCTGATAAAATTTCAGGCATTCCATGCAACAGGAGTTTAATTTATGGTGAATGACTCTGTAAGACTTAAGGGATGCTGATGCTGCAGATCTTCTCACTGCAACACTGATGTTTCTCAGGTGATTATAAAAAATAGGGATGAGCTTTATGTTAGATTTGAACATGAGTTCGACTCGAACATTGGCTGTTCGCCCGTTCGCTGAAGAGCAAACAATTTGGACTGTTCGCGACAAATTCGAAAAGGCGCGGAACACCCTTTAAAAGTCTATGGGAGAAATCTAAAGTGCTAATTTTAAAGGTTAATATGCAAGTTATTGTCATAAAAAGTTTTAAAAACTGTTTTTTTGGGAGCAGGGATTTTAATAATGCTTTAAAGTGAAACAATAAAAGTGAAAGATTCCTTTAAATTTCGTACCTGTCTATAGTATGCCTTAAAGTAGTGCATGTTTCCCGTGTTTATAACAGTCCCTGCACAAAATAAAGTTTCTAAAGGAAAAAAAGTCATTTAAAACTACTCGCGGCTATAATGAATTGTCGGGTCCCGGCAATACAGATCAAAGTCATTGCAAGTCATTGAAAAATAAAAATTGCGTGGGGGTCCCCCTAAATTCCATTACCAAGCCCTTCAGGTCTGGTATGGATATTAAGGGGAACCCTATGCCAAATAAAAAAAATGGTATGGGGTTCCCCCCAAAATCCATACCAGACCCTTCAGGTCTTGTATAAATTTTAAGGGGAACCCCGCACCATAATTTAAAAAAATGGTGTGGGGCTCCCCCCAAAAATCCATACCAGGCCCTTATCCGAGCACGCAAACCTGGCAGGCCGCAGAAAAAGAGGGGGACGAGAGAGCGGCTCCCCCTCCTGAACCATACCAGGCCACCTGCCCTCAACATGGGGAGGATGTCCCCATGTTGATGGGGACAAAAGCCTCATCCCTACAACCCTTGCCCGGTGGTTGTGGGGGTCTGCGGGCGGGGGGCTTATCGGAATCTGAAAGCCCCCTTTAACAAAGGGGACCCCCAGATCCCGTCCCCCTATGTGAATTGGTAAGGGGCGGGGTCAAACATCACGGGTGGTCCTGCAGCCTGCCAGGTTGCATGCTCGGATAAGGGTCTGGTATGGGTTTTTGGGGGGGAACCCCACGCCATTTTTTTTATTTGGTTTAGGGTTCTCCTTAATATCCATACCAGACCTGAAGGGCCTGGTAAAGGAATTTCAGGGGAACCCCTACGCATTTATTTATTTTATTTTTCAATGACTTTCAATGAATTTGATCCGTATTGCCGGGACCAGACAATTCATTATAGCTGCAAGTAGTTTTAAATTACTTTTCCTGGCCAGTCCTCCCGTCAGCACATCATGGGTTAATCCCCTCCTCCGGTCCACCAGTACCACCTTCTTCTAGCTAATAAGTAGGGGGCCCCTCCTCCCCAGTCCTTGTTCCTTTTTTTTGGTCGGATGCTAGACCACCAAAGACTCTTCCTGACAGAAACTACAGACAAAGAGGAAAAGAAAAACCCCCCTGCCGAACCATCCCCACCCAGGTTCAGCCTCTCCTTGGGTTGGAAGGTCCAGAGGTAATAAAGGTATGACACTGGACGCTCAGGTGCATGAGCCGCGGGCATTTTTTAGCTCATATGAAGCTTACTGTTTCAAGGGCTGTGGTGTGTCTCCTTCACATATGCTGTGACACGTGGATTAGCTCGTTTTCCTTTGCTCAACTGAGCTCCGTAGGAGCGCGCCGCCCCTTTTCTCTCTGCTTTCTGTCGAGCAGCGGTGACGTCAGAGGGGGGGGGCGGTGCCGGGGGCGCGCCGTGGGCGTGCCCAAATTGGCTAGATAAACTCTCTATGGCAGGAGGCTCAGTGCGTTCTGCCACTGCCTAGGGAGAGGAAGCGCTCGGTAAGCCTCCAGCAAAGGAGGAGTGAGTGAGAGAGGTGTCAGCGCTGTACTATTCCAATATGGTGTTTGTTTTGGTTATTCACAGGTCTTCAAAGCCAATCTCTTCCTTATACCTGCTGCCACCCTGGAATTGTTTTCTACCTCCCTTAAAGGTAAAGAGGAAAAGATGTATTGATAGACATATTTTGGGGTGCAAAATATATATATATAATATAAAAAAAAAATACATAACAATTAAAAAAAGGGAGACAAAAATAATATTTTTAAAAAGATATAAGAATAGTTAATGTAGACACTACAACGAATTGCTTCGCCACCTGATGTGCGTATCCTGCTTCTTTACACAGCATGAGCTCACCACAGCCCCAGAATGCACCAAGATCACCGGACAGGTAGGAGGGGTCAACGGGGGCCACAATGTAAAAGAGTGCATACCAGGAGCTAAAGGTAGTTTTTTCTTGGTTGTCTTTTTAGGAGCAGAAGCCCTAAGATAAGACATGAACGGAGAAAAAAGTCCCGCCACCGCTCAAAAACTCCGCAGGCGTCTGGCTCTCGGGCAACGCATAAGTCCCATTCCAGCCCAGCACGCAAATCCAGTCACTCTGCGACTGTAGCAGAGCCAAGTGGGTCAAGGCCCCGCCCAGACGACGGTCTGTGTTGGGCATGTTCAGCTCCATCCGAACCTGGCAAGCTTCTTTGCGCCGGCTGCATTAAAGACGTGGCTACAGACAGGGAAGCAGAGGCGAGAAGAATTAGAGACTATATTCAAGACGCAGTGGCAGAGGATATTCAGTCAGCCTCAGCCACCAAAACACCTAGATCAAGATCCAAAGTTAGTAGCGCCAGTCAGCCAGTGCGCGACGAATCGCCGGGCCGGGAAGCGCTATCACTAGGCTCATCGGACTTGGAAGAGCCCTCAGAATATTTGTTTGATTTTCAATATATTGAATCATTTGTCACAGCCGTAAAGGAGGCCATTGACTGGGATCAAGATGTTCAGCCACCTGAAAAAATTAAAAGATTTTTTCCTAGCCGGAAAAGACAAGGGGTTACTTTCCCCCTCTTGCCAGAAATCCGAGAATGGTTCGAGGAAGAATGGGAGAGGCCAGAAAAGAGGGCAAACATACAGAATCGTTTTTCTAGGTTGTACCCTTTTAAAACCCCAGAAGCGGATCTTTGGGATTCCCCGTTGGGCATAGATGCGGCCTTACAGCGCCTGGCCAGACAGGTTGCCGTGCCGTTACAAGATTCCACGACCTTTAAAGACCCAATGGACAGACGAGCAGACACAGACCTAAAGAAGGTGTATTCAGCCGCAGGGGCAGCGTGCCGTCCGGCCATTGCCCTAACCTCAGTTTCCAGAGCACTAAAGGTCTGGACCACGAAAGCTCAGGCAGCCCTAAAAGCAGATACAAGCTCGGAGGCAGCTATACAGACAATGGAAGAGTTCGATCTTGCCGCCGATTTCATAGCAGAAGCCTCTATGGATTTGACAAAATTACTCGCAAAGATCATGGCCTTTGCAGTGACAGCAAAGAGGGCTCTTTGGTTGCGGCATTGGGGAGCAGACAGCACCTCAAAATTGAGTCTCTGCAATATCCCATTTAACGGCAAGGTGCTGTTCGGAAAGACCCTAGAAGAAGCTATCAGTCGAGCTACAGGGGGAAAATCGGGTCTAATACCACAAAGACCCAGGAAAAGACAGCAGGCCACTCGACCCGCTCAACCAGACTACAAAAAGGCGTATGACGCCAGGTCATACAGACCAGGACAGGAATATACTAGACCTTACTGGAGAAATCCACAAAATTCCTTCTTGCGGAAGGTAAAGTCTAGAGCGGCACAGACCGCAAAGAAAACTGAAAAGTCTTTTTGACAGGTTAACCGCCCATCCTCCCCAGGTGGGTCGCCAGATTAATGTCCTTCTGGGAAGTATGGGCGGAAGAAGTCAAGGACCAATGGGTCCGCAAGACGGTCAAGTACAGTTACAAAATATATTTTCGGAAGAAACCACCCAATACGGTGGTTCACACAAAATGGCCAACAGATCAGAAGAGACGGAACTGCTTACAAGAATATTTAACCGGTTTACAGCAAAAAAATGCAGTTTCGCCGGTACCCCTAGGCCAACAAGGAAAAGGGGTATACTCTCCAATTTTTCTAGTTCCCAAAGCATCAGGGGATCTCAGACCAGTTCTGGACCTGAGATTTCTGAACCACTACATAGAACCCAAGACACTCAAGATGGAGTCTGTATTTACAATCATCTCTGTGTTGCAACCAGGAGACTGGCTGATATCAGTCGATCTAACAGATGCATATCTGCACGTTCCAATCAGCGAGAGCCACCAAAAATACTTAAGATTCTTGGTGGGAAAGGATCACTTCCAGTTCAGGTGTTTGCTGTTCGGCATCAGCAAAGCTCCACGAGTGTTTTCCAAAATCTTGCTAGCCGTTATTGCCTACATTCGCCTGAAAGGCATAAAGATATTTCACTACCTAGACGACATCCTGGTAGTAGCACGTTCGAGCGAAGAACTGACGTCTCAACGCGAGATGGTTCTAGAAATCCTATCAAGACTTGGCTGGATCATCAACAGGCAAAAGAGCCAATTAATTTCCTCACAACAGATGGAATATCTGGGACTGATTTTCAATACAAACAGAGGCCTTGTCCTTCTACCCAAACGAAAGAGGGCAGAATTGGTAGCCTGCGTTGGCAGCGTGATGAAGTCAACATCACTAACGACAAGAGATTGTATGACCCTACTCGGGATGTTTACTGCAGCAAGCCCAACCATTCCTTGGGCAAGGTTCCACACGAGAGCTTTCCAGGCAACCTTCTTGAACCAATGGGACGGCACCTCTCTTCACCAGAGTATCCGCATACCGAGCCGAATTCGACAGAACCTAGCCTGGTGGAAGTCATCAGAGAACCTGTCGCGGGGCATGCCCCTCAGCCCCGGGGACTGGGTTCTGATAACTTTAGATGCCAGCCTCCGGGGCTGGGGTGCTCACTGCCTTGGCAGGCAGATGCAAGGAGTGTGGAGCAAGACGGAATCCCGACACTCCAAACTTTTGGAGCTGCAAGCAGCATACATGGCCCTGCGGGCTTTCGAGAATCTGGTACAGGGAGCTCGAGTCAAACTAATGTTAGACAACAATATTTGTCTGGGCCGAGACACACCTGGAAGCCCTAACAGCAGCTTACATTCCTGGCAGCCAGAATTCCATTGCGGATCATTTGAGAAGAACGAATGGGCCTTGAACGAGAAGTTCCTAGAACCAATCTTTTCCGAGTGGGGGACACCCTCAGTGGATCTGATGGCGACGCGAGTCAATGCAAAGGCACCTCAATTTGTGTCCAGGTTCCGTTGCAACAAAGCCTTGACCCAAGATGCATTCTCCATTCTATGGGATTTTCCCCTAGTTTACATTTTTCCGCCAGTGCCGCTAGTAATGAGGACTTTGTTAAAAATTGCGAAGGAGAGGGTCCATAAAATAATAATTCTCCCCTTTTGGCCACAGAGGCCGTGGTTCCCTCTACTCCTTCACATGGCGCGGCTCCCCCGATACGTCTACTGTTAAAGAGGGATCTCCTATGGCAGCGCCAATGGGTACACCCCAACCCGAACAGGTTGCAACTGACGGCTTGGCTGCTGAATCAACCAGACTCCAGGCACAAGGCATTTCAAAGGAAGTAATTTCAACACTATTAAAGTCTAGGAAGGCCTCGACCAACGTCACCTACAACAGGATTTGGGCAAAGTTTGCAACCTTTGCGTTACAACAAAACTTTTCTCCAGTAAATCGGAATGTGGCACAAGTACTGGACTTTTTGCAATCTGCTCTAAACAAAGGCTTAGCCTATAGTACATTAAAGGTACAAATATCAGCCTTGTCATGTTTTACAGAATATAGGTGGGCAGACGAACCACTGGTAAAACAATTCTTAAAAGCGACCATGAAAATAAATCCTCCAAGAAAGTCTCTATTCCCGGCCTGGGACTTAGGCACAGTATTAAAAGCACTGCTTCTACATCCTTTTATATATAGAATCTTGCCCATTCTGGTTTCTAACACTTAAACTGTTTTTTCTCACCGCCGTAACCTCGGCAAGGAGGGTTTCCGAGCTAGCGGCCCTGTCCAGTAAGGAACCGTACTGCATCATCCTTCCAGATAAAGTGATTCTGAGACCTTCACCAATAACAACACCCTAGGTAGTTTCAAAGTTTCACCTTGACTGGGAGGCAGTGCTACCTAGCTTTATATTACCGCCTAGACAAGAAGAAGAACTAGACCTCAGGCCTCTGGACATGGTCAACCTTGTCTCAATTTATCTGCACCGTTCTCAACAAATGCGCAAAACAGATTCCCTTTTCATTTTACCATCTGGGCCTAAAAAAGGGCAAGCAGCTTCAACAAGAATAATCTCAACCTGGATCACCAAAGTAATAAAGCTCACGTACGAGAAACAAGGGCTGACGCCTCCTCAGGCAACTAGAGCTCATTCTACCAGAGGGGTGGCAGCCTCTTGGGCAGCATTTGCCAAAATTCCAGTTGAAGAAATATGCAGGACGGCTAGTTGGAGTTCCTGCAAGACCTTCGCTAGGCATTACAGTCTAGACGTGATGTCATCTAAGGCGTCTAGTTTCGGAAATGCCATAGTATCGGCACCTTTTCAGGCAAAAAAAAAAGAATAAATATATTTACTTAAGCAGCATTGATAGTTGTCGTCCGAGTCTTATATACATTTTCCCGCCCTAGGGTGCTAAATTAAATCCCATGATGTGCTGATGGGAGGACTGGCCAGGAAAACGGAAAATTGTTGGTGGACCGGAGGAGGGGATTAACCCATGATGTGCTGACGTGAGGACAGGCCAGGAAAGGAAAATTACCGTAGGTAAGAATAAAAATTTTCAGTTTTTTTTCTTTAGAAATGTCATTTTGTGCAGAGACTGTTATAAACACGGGAAACATGCGCTACTTTACAGGCATACTATAGACACCCCCCAGGTACAAAATTTAAAGGAATATTTCACTTTTATTGTTTCACTTTAAGCATTATTAAAATCACTGTTCCTGAAAAAATGGCCCCAAACACTTTTTCTGACAATAACTTGCATATTAACCTTTAAAATAAGCACTTTTTATTTTTTATGTTTGTGTCCCATAGACTTTAACAGTTGTGTGTATTTGAACAAATTTTTTGCCTGTTCGCATGTTCTGCTGCGAACTGAACAAGGGTTGTTCGGCTCATCCCTAATAATCCCTAAGACAGATCCTATTTATGAATCTGCTGATATTACCATGCATGATGAAATTATCATTTGTTACAATCCTTGCTATAAATATATATGTTACCTGGAAGAGACTGTTATGCCGCGTACACACGATCGTTTTTCGGCATGAAAAAAAAATGATCGTGTGTGGGCTAAAACGACGTTTTAAACCCGCGCATGCCCAGAAGCAAGTTATGAGATGGGAGCGCTCGTTCTGGTAAAACTACCATTCATAATGGAGTAAGCACATTCATCACGCTGTAACAGACAAAAAAGCGCGAATCGTATTTTACTAACAAGGAATCAGCTAAAAGCAGCCCAAAGGCGAATAGAACTTCCCCTTTAGAATGCCGTCGTACGTGTTGTACGTCACCGTGCTTTGTTCATCATTTTTTAAAAACGATGGTGTGTGGGCAACATCGTTTTTAATGATGAAGTTGGAAAAACTTTGTTTTTTGGACATGCTGAAAAACGTTGTTTTTTTTTTCATGCCGAAAGACGATTGTGTGTACGCGGCATTAAAGTTACACTATGAAAGTACACAAAAAACATGTTTTGCTCAAAACATGAGTCTAAATAGTCAACATGTATTTAAATCTAGATGCACTTTATTACAATCAGTAAGCTCAGTTGATGAACTGATTTTTCTGTTCCACTTGAATTATTTAAAACATGTTTCTTTATTTTTTTTAATATATACATTTGTAAACTGGCACTTAGATGGTATTAAAATACCAAAGTGACACTGTAATAATTAATATCCCTTGATGGGTTGCCTTGAAGCTATCCTTCAAAGCTGGGGAAAGTAAAGCAAGGTCCTTGAATCCAGGGACATTTTTCAATGCTATTAGTGCAGTGTTAAATTTGATCTGATTTGTAGAGAATGCAAAGTTAAACTTAATTAACTAAACCATTAGCACATACGTCTTAATAATATTTTCACAGCAGAGACTTAGAAGGCGAAAACCTGGCTAATGCAAGCCTAAGGCCCCATACACACGATAGAATCCATCCGCAGATAAATCCCAGCAAATGGGTTTCTGCGGATAGATCCTATGGTGTGTACACGCCAGCGGATCTGTTTCCGTGGAGAAATCTCCTCTGGGATGGATTCCAGCAGATCGGATATTTGCTGACATGCACAACAAATCCATCTGCTGGAATCCATTCCAACGGATGGATCCGCTCGTCATTTTGTTAGTAGCGCTGCACTGCTTTTTTTACATACTCTGACCAAGGACTTATTGACCCTCAGTGTTCAGCAGCTTTGTTATTGTTTTGTCCTTTGCGCAGTCTGCTCTCTCTATTCAAAAGTTACTGTCTTCAATTTTTACAGACGTGCTGCATTAATATGGATGTTTTTCAATATCTAGAGAAGAGAGAAATCAAAATTGGTGACATCTTCTCTAGAAATGGTAATACGGCAGAAGGTAACGAATTGGCCCACTCTTTCAGAAAACTAGGACACGTTTTCGAAAAGAAAGTTAAAACTTGGTGGGACATCGTTTCCTTTGAGCAGTATATTGTAGCTAAAATTGTCCCGAGACGTCTTAGGTGGGATGTTCCTCCTAATGATGGTCTCACTGACAATGAATCCATGGCTGAATGGGGTAAATTTTTTACCACCAAAGGTGTGGAACTTTTGGAGTTGTTACTCCTTAGGAAACAAAGGAAAATGAAATTATTAGAGACACAAATCAGGGACCTTAGAACCACCATTGAACCTTCTAAAGATTCTGATGAATTTCAAAAGCTTTCTTTGGAATTGAAAAATCGCCTAGTCAAATGGGACACAGAAGCTCAAGTAAAGAAAAGAAAGAAATATATTAGGGATCTTGATGATTTTAGTACACAGACTGCTTTCAAATGGCAAGCCACTCCCACAGTTCCTGCCATCCAAGATCCCTCTAATGTTGATATGTCCAATAGTCCACTTCCCATTTCTGGAGAACGGGAGGTCTATTCCTATGAGACATTTGATTATCCTGATACGGGTACCCCTCAACGGAATAAACATGGCTTAGAACCTTATACTAAGAAAGGGAAAAATAAAGGACGTGGGAAAAAGGGAGGGTACCATCAATCCCCTTTTAGACAACATGTCACTAATGTGCCCCACAGAGGGACTGAGTCTAATGTGGGGTACCAACATCATCAGTCCAATCGTCCTTTTCCTAATGATCGATTGGGTTCTTATGACGCTAGAGGTAACTATGATAATCACCCTGGATTCAATTATCATGATAATAGGGGACCACCCCCACTTCCGTATGGATACTCATTACCTACCCAGAATCGTTTTACCCCTTTGGTAAATCGAGGCTCCCACTCAGGAGGGGATTTTCATGGGACAATGAGAGGTGCGGGGAGGGGGGCACCCTTTATCCCTCCCAACCCAGGAGGGTGGTGGACCCCTCACCCCCAACAACATCCCCAACAATATACCCAGGATCGAATGACACCACGCAAAAGAAAAGCAAGAGAGGAAGGAGAGGAGGTGGGAGAGCAAAAAAGAGCGAAACCCCAGTAGGTGCAGGAATATATAATTTAAGTGGGACACCCCTTAATGATGAGGAAATTAAAGTACTTGATAAGGGTTTAAAATTCGCCCCCACTCGTAACTTAAATAAATTCCAAACCTACGTTAATCTCAAAAAATTTGTCCGGACTTTGAATATTAAAAAGTATTTTTTGAATACTCATTCAGCAAGTGCTCCGGCTCCATCCGTACGTCAATATTCAAATTTACGGAATAAATCGGTCTTTAACCCCCAGAATACTGATACCAAGCATCTCGAGGTCTTTAGCAATATGGTTGCAAGGGATCTTGAGTTACTGAAGGTTCGTAAGGTTAATGATCCGATTTATATTAAAAATGGCATTCAATCACTTTCCGAAAGGAAAGACCTGGTGATACGACCGGCGGATAAGGGGGGAGGATTGGTGGTACTTAGCAAAACTTACTATAAGAGCGAAATGGTCAATTTGCTTTGTGACACCTGTACTTATAGTACTCTGTCCAGGGATCCTATGCTTGAATTTAAGAGTGAATTACATTATTTGGTAGCGAGAGGTAAACATATAGGGGTTCTTGGCCCCAAGGAGGCATTATATCTAGACCCCCTGTTTTGCCGTACTCCGATTATTTATTTTCTCCCTAAAATTCATAAGGATAGCACCAACCCACCCGGCAGACCAATAGTAAACGGGATCGATTCGGTCTCTTCACGTTTAGGTCAATATATTGACTCTTTTTTACAGCCGCTGGTCGTTAATACTAAAGCGTTCCTTAAGGATACCAAACATATAATTCAAATATTAGAGACTCTGACGATTTCCTCTACTTGCCTATTGATTACTGCAGATGTCAGTTCATTATATACAATCATCAGTCATGAGGATGCTCTGACATCTGTAAAATGGGCATTTGAGTCCTCTGAACTATCAAAGAGACACCAGAACTTTTTGATTGATTGTTTGATTTTTTGTTTATCGAAAAATTATTTTTGGTATGATAAACAGTTCTATCTCCAAACCAGAGGAGTTGCAATGGGGGCACGTTTCGCGCCCAGCGTAGCCAATCTATTCATGGCACACTGGGAGGAACAGGCGATTTACAAACATAAACCCCCGCAACTTATCTGTTACCAGCGATATATAGATGATTTGATCATGATCTGGGATGGAGATAGAACTAGTTTTGATGAATTTGCATCTTCATTGAATGCTAATGACAAAAATATTATACTTACGTGGAACATCAGCCAGGATCATTTGGTCTTTTTGGATCTAGACCTTAGTAAGGATGGCAACCAGGTGATTCTGAAGACATATTTTAAGGCGACGGACCGTAATTCCTATATCTCTACAGAGAGCTGTCACCATAATAAATGGTTATTGAACATACCCAAGGGGCAATTTGTGCGCCTCAGACGCAATTGCACCCAAGAAAGTGACTTTGTCTCACAATCACAGGCTCTGTCTAAACGGTTCCTTGAGAAAGGTTATGATAGGGATTTGTTGGATAGAGAAATGGAAGCAGTCCGTAACCTTGACAGAAAAACCCTGGTTGCAGATAGACCAAAAAAGGACCTAAAGGATTCTTCAGGCATCCGTATGGTCTTAGACTTTAATATCCAATACCGTAAATTTGAAAATATTGTCAAAAAACACTGGCCAATTCTTAAACATGATAGGTTACTGGGCCCGTTATTGCCTGACCGCCCACAATTTGTTTACAAGAGAGCGCCTTCACTCAGGGACAAACTGGCCCCAGGAGTAATAGATCCACCTGTGTATACTGAAAATAGGATCTTCAATTTTCTTACTGGCTTCCATGCATGTGGCAGGTGCCGACCCTGCAGGAAGGCCAAGAAGAATATCAAGAAGCGTAAAGAGTTTACATCCTCAGTTACTGGAAAAAATTACAAAATTAAGGACCTCATCACTTGTGACACTATAGGGGTAGTCTATGCACTACAATGTGATTGTGGCCTCCAGTATGTGGGAAGAACTTCCAGACCTCTACATGTGAGGATTGGTGAACATGTAACTAATATTAAAAAGGGATTTGTCAACCACAGTGTGTCCAAACATTTTAGACTGCACCATAACCGCAATCCGGCTGGATTGCAGTTCTGGGCTATAGAAAAGGTGGCAAATCACTGGCGAGGTGGTAACTTCATCAGGCATCTCAGCCAGCGAGAGTCGTTTTGGGTTTATGAATTGAAAGTAGGTGTACCGTTGGGGTTAAATGTAGAATTTGACCTGAATTGTTTTATTTCAGATCGTTAGTCTTTTTATTCAGTTTTTTATTCTGTGCTTGCTTGTGTTGACTGTGAGCTAATATTTTTGTATTTGTATATTGCATTTTATTATGTTATGTGCCTGGTAGGTGGCTGTGCTGATGTCTCTTTTTTATTTCATTTTAAATTTGTTTTTTCATCTCGCATTATCTCCACCTATCATAGAGTGAAGCCCGTGTTTTTTTGGCTCCCTATGTTTGGAGATTAATTCTATACGGTATAAAACACTCATTGTACTTTTTATCCTTGGTTTTTATGTGATGTGTCCTTGTATTCACGCTGACCACGGTTATTTAGTTATGAATTTTTTGTATCTCTGTTCTTGTCTATGACAAGTGGTCAGTTCGGGGACAATTGTAATTTTGTCTTTTGCCCTCCCCCTCATTTTTGATATTCTGCATTATAGACATTTGCCTTGTTTAGGTTTTGTGAGCCTTTTTTCTGTACCATTTGGTTGGTTAAGGATATTTTATGGCATGGTTTTTTATCATTGCTGCATATGCTTGGCTTTGCTAGCCCGTTCTAATTAGCACTAGACTGCTGCTTATATGGGCGTCCTTTTAGTTATCTAGCCAGCCCCTATGAGCCTTGTGTCTGCTCGTCACCGCCCACGTTGTCCTGTCATGACGCTTGGGTACCGCCCATGTTGGGTGGCTGGTCTAGCCCTGTTCTCAGCCAATAGGCACTTCCTGCCTTTGGTGTGTCATGTGACTGGTTGCGGTCATGTGACCTATGGTGGACACTGTTTGTTTATGGACACATCCTTTGGTTTGTCTGTCTACCTGAGCCACACAATATGTCATCGCTATGCAAGTAGGTACTGGTCATCTGTGTATGTATGCCTATCTTAGCTGCACGGCGTGATCTTGTGATGCAAGTAGGTACTGGTTATCTATTTTATTTTATTTCATTTAAGTACTGCTTATGTATATTAGATCCGTGTTATCTGAGCCACACAATATGTCATCGCTATGCAAGTAGGTACTGGTCATCTGTGTATGTATGCCTATCTTAGCTGCACAGCGTGATCTTGTGATTCTAGTAGGTACTGGTTATTTATTTTATTTCATTTAAGTATTGCTTATGTACATTAGATCCGTGTTGTCTGTTTACAGCCATATGATGGGTTATGGTGGCTAATTTGTTTGCCTGCACATCCCGGTAGCATAAGTTTTTCTGCTTATCTGTTGTTCTTTATTTTGTCTGTTGTTGTCTTTTAAATGCATGTCCATGGGTGTTTCCTTACCTTGAGGGGCGGGGTTTTGTCCAATTGGCCAAATTAGGTCCTGGTGGTATATATTGAATCCTGACACCATAGCCCCTTATCCGCTGAAGAAGTCCTGTACCTTGGGACGATACGCGTGCGGGGGGCTTCCAATTTTGATGTCAGGACAGCCACCTACTTGGTATTTTATCGATATATGCTCATATTCTACGCACTAGGATATAGTGCCTCTTTTGTGAGTACTTTTATTTTAAATAAACTTATTGTATTTTGGTTACTATACGGAGAGCACTATGTGTCTACTTTATACTTTTTCATGCCATTCAACTACATGAGAGTATACCAGATGACCATCCGCCACTGAAAGTCGGTTTGGAGAAAAGGATCGACCGAGGAGGCACCGTTATCATCTTATAATACCCCCTTATTAAGAGGGACAGCGCATTCGACCTGCTGCTCACCCACAGGTCCATCTGCTAAGGTGAGCGGCTTGTACTTTTATCTAAGGATACTTGACTGTTTTATAAGGAGTCTTCATCCGATCACCTATTGAGGTTCCAGAAGTCACCCTTATCCTCTCTTCATTTTGATTAATTTTTTTTTTTTTTTTTTTTTTTTTTTTTTGGACTTTCATCATTTTGTTAGTAGCGCTGCACTGCTTTTTTTACATACTCTGACCAAGGACTTATTGACCCTCAGTGTTCAGCAGCTTTGTTATTGTTTTGTCCTTTGCGCAGTCTGCTCTCTCTATTCAAATGTACAGACTCACCGGATCCATCCGTCCAAAGGGATTCCCCGCATGCGTCGTAATGATTTGACGCATGCGTGGAATTCCTTATATGACAGCATCGCGCCCGTCGCCGCGTCATAATCGCGGCGACGGCGCGACACGACATCGCCAGAGGATTTCCACGCGGATTTCAATGCGATGGTGTGTACACTCTATCGCATAGAAATCTGCGGAAATCTTTGAGAGGATTTATCCGTGGAAACGGTCCGCTGGACCGTATCCGCGGATAAATTCTCTCGTGTGTATGGGGCCTCAATCACATAGCTAAAGATAACCTAATTGACAAATCATGGTCATTCTTTCAAATGTCCATCAAAGTTTCTTTTAAGATACACATTGACTGCTTAATTAATATTCTGTGCATTGGTCTGCAATCAGGGTGCAGCATACAAGAAAACATGGACTTATCCAATCATTCCATCTGTTGCAAACATTTATGCCAGATGATTTAAATGGACCTAATCAGTTCAGAAAGTTGGTGTGAGAGAATTAACATTATATTTGTCTCCTTCAAAAGAGCAATTTCCAATGTTCATTTTCATCTATACTGTGAGAGGAGTGCTGCAAGTCCTTCATACTTAAAGTCTCAGAGAAACTATACTCTTAGTTTCAGATATAAAAGATCATGAAATATTTCCAGATGAGGTTGTTAACTTACAGATAATAATAACTGTAAATATACTTTCTAATAAACCTTTCCTAACTGAATTATGGAGGCTGCTGTTGCTGGCTTCTATTCTAAAAAATGCTAGATACCTGACATTCTCCTGACCCTTTGGCTTCAGGTATTGTCTGAGTCACTGATTTGGAAGAAAAATATAAATCGTTCTCATTTACATAGTATGTAAACCTTGGAAGCTAGAGCATTGGTAAAGAAGGCTTCTTTTTTTTTTTTCAAATCTCTTTATTGATTTTTTATTTTTTTTTCCCATACGAAAAGAAGTAAACATACATACACATATACACTACATTTACATTATACATTTAACACATATCTGCTCTCTTCTGCAGCCTCCTTAAAATTCCATTTCACATTCACTTCACCTAACTCATATAAACAAAATGGGAGTATAGCCTCTGGTAACAAAGTATAATGAAAATAAAAACGTACCATCATCCAAGTATAGGTGAATAAAATAAAAGGGGAGGGTGGGGATGGGGGAATAGTTGCTGAGGCTAAACCCAGAACATGCCCACCCAATTGATGTATGGACTATCTCGGTACTGATAAGACAAATTGAACAATGATGAATAAAAAATATATATTTTATTATGAATAAAATATTGCAAAATTTGAACAATAATGTACATCAGGGATTGGTCGGATTCTCTACTAGTTTCGCAGGGGACCCGCTTCTTCAGGAGAACCAATCTACAGAAGAATAATGCAATAAAAAATAATACATAAAATGCAATTCAGCGATAAGGTAAATAATACATAATAAATAATAAAGAAGGGTTTACCCAATGAGTAATAGAACAGACGTGGAGCTGAGCTGCCCAGGTGGTTGACCCCTAGCGGCGGACAAGGGGGATGGTGCGTTGATCTCTAAATATAATGCATATATTTAGTTAAGGGGCCCAGTGCATAGATGTAAAACAAGGTGGGAGGGGGTGGGAGGGGGATGGAGGAGGAGTGAGGGGAGGGGAAAAAGGAAACAAAAAGGGAGGGAAGGGGAGAGGAGGAGAAAAAAAGGGGGGGGGAAGAACGGACAAAAAAGAGGGGAGAGGGAAAAGGATTGAAGGAGGGAACAGAGAAGCAAGGTAAGGGGGTAAAAGAGGAAAAGGGGGAGGGGGAAGGGGGGAAGGGAAGGAGGGGAAAAAATGGAAAAAAGGGAGGGGAGAGGGAAAGGACTAGTCCTTGAAATGTAATCAGGAGTAGAACTTACCATGGTGAATGCATCTGTGGGTGCATTGGGGGCCAAAGCTCTCACCCATCTGACCTTTATCCAAGGCCTTTTGGTTTAACAGACTAGACATTTTTCCGGCCGTATGGGAATTATGTGTTACCCATACTTCTAATCCCTTTATTATAGGTGTATCCACTCTCTTGCTTCCCTCCTCTTTCTGGTATCGTGACCTATGGTTATTTCCATATTATTATCCTTATATATTTTTATGTTCATATTCTGTTTATGAGCTTCATTTAGTTATAGGCTTCAATTTATAGTATGCTGGGGCACCTCTTAATTATGCAATTATGTCTTGCACCACTCTCGTCCCAATCGCTGGGAATCGGGAGCATTTCCACTTTATATTTTAATACATAATTAATCACATTAACTATTCTATAATTTTTTCCTTTCTCAGCAGCTCACATTTATTTTTATCACCTCTCTATTCACAATTTATGCGCTTGCGGGTAATTGTTGCACTTCATCTCACAATTATTTGCATCAGTATGGGATGTCTTAATTGCCTGGCTCTGTCCTTTTAACCTCTTTTGCACTTACCACCCTTTTCTTATCATCACCTTCACGTTCCATCTGTGTATGTTTCACTCAATTAATGTATTGATGCCCCGCCCTTAACAACTTTCTCCTTCGTAGTTTCCCCTGCTGTCCTGCAGTTGCCAATGAGGTATTCATGTCCTGTGTCACTATCTTTTAGTAATCATTGTGTGGGACCTACACTCCCACCACATTTACGATTGTTATTAATGTTCTCCCTATGATACCCTTTTTCTTCCTCCCTTCTGCATCAGTACCCTTGAGTATGCGGTGCACGGCTGCCCATTGTTGATCCCCCCCTCCCCCTAGCGGTGGACTTGTGCTTCCCCTGGCGGGATGTCCTTTTAGTCCATCCCCTCTTGCTCTTCCATGGCTCGGGGCTCCACGCCCCCTGACCTGGTTTGAACACACATGTGCAGTATCGCGGATTGCGCACCTGCGCAGTGTGGGGAAGCAGACCCGGAGACGCCGCCTGTCAGAGAACCAACCGTGGAAGAACTGGCAGACCTGTCTTGCACGGACCAATGAGCACAGTGCACATGCGTGCTCAAACGCGCGCAGTGTGCATGCGCGCGCATGCCGGCAACAACACCATAAATACAGTGTTATTTACTGCGCACGCGCGTGCGCCATTAAGCACGCAATGCGGGCGGGACTCTTGGCGTCAGTGCCCTATTTAAAGCTTGCTGCAGCAGTCACCAACTTCAGCCCTTGATGTAATCCTGAGTTCTTGTTCCTGTTTTCCTTGTATTCCTGTTGACGACCCGGCTTGCCTGACCAGACTTCTCCGTGCATGACCCCTGGCTTGTCTCTCGGCTCATCCTTTGTCCTGTTCCTGTCTGCTGGATCCAGTGTATGACCTCGGCTTGCCTTCTGACCTGTTCCAGTCACTTCCTGCTTCCTGTGTATGACTACCGGCTCGGCTCCTAACTCCGCTCCTGGGTTTCCTGCCAGTCCACCTCATCTGCTACTTCCGTGGTACCCCTTCCTGACTGCGTATCCTGGTCTACAGCTGATCTCCAACATCTACTCAGCAAGTCGCAGCTGGCAACTCCTGCATCTCTGGGCATAGCTCCCCCTGTGTCACCTCCAGGGGGCGTTCTGCACTTAGTCGCAAGGGAAGCCCTCTCAGCACTTCGGCCTCTGGTAAGGTACGTGACACCGCCGCTCCGACAGCGTCGGAGCGTGTCCTGGTTGGGGAGCTCATTTAACGGGCTTAGCCCGTGGATGAGCCAGTGCGGATCACGCCCGGGCAAATTTTTTCAGCAAGGCATTTACAGCCAAGACATGACCAGCGCTACATTGGGGATGTCGATGGGTGCTCCTACCTCTAGTCCATGCATTACCCTGCATTCCCTGTCACGTATATGGACATCTCCATGGATGACAGAACACTGGTCAGCCACCAGCTATACCAGACCTCGCTCCCTTTATGACCCCCCATGTGTCTGGAAAAGCTCTTGTCCTTGTCTCCAGCCAACTTACTTGTCCCCACAACATCGGGATTCTTTCTCTTTGGCCCCCAATGCACCCACAGATGCATTCACTGTGGTAAGTTCTACTCCTGATTACATTTCAAGGACTAGTCCTTTCCCTCTCCCCCCCCTTTTTCCCATTTTTTTTCTCCTTTCCTTCCCCCCTTCCCCCTTCCCCCCCCTTTTCCCACACCCCCTAGTCTTACCGTGCTTCTCTGTTCCCTCCTTCAATCCTTTACCCTCTCCCCTCTTTTTTGTCCCTTCTCCCCCCCTTTTTTCTCCTCCTCTCCCCTTCCCCCCCCTTTTTGTTTCCTTTTTCCCCTCTTGTCCCCTCCTTTTTTTTGCAGTGTGGACAGGGTTAAGCTGAATATTCATAAATTCTTTCCCTGCCAGGCCCTGTGCACCATTTTTACACTCAGGTGGCATGACCATTTTTGCAATTTTTACTTTGCTTTGTTATTTTTCACTTATAGCATTCAGGGTTTTTATAAGACCCAGCACATGACCAGTAAAATAAAAAGAAGGTGCTATTGATTTTTAGGTTCCACGATATTTGCGCAAATGTTTATCAAACAATATTTTTCCTAAAAATACACTAATCAGGATTAGCAGTAAATACACATCGAATGTGAAACCTGTATTAAGTCAATAAATAACAAATATTTGTAACTTTTAAATTCGCCTTTTTGCAAAATGGTGAAAATCGAACATACGCAAAATTGTAAATATCCAAATCTCTCTAAAACTCCGAAGGCTTTCATTTTTCCCCTACAGCTTTCACAATTTGTGATAAAATCCCAAAACCATACATTTTCTGAAAACATAAATAAATATAAAAGCTTTACCTGTATGTAGTTAATAAATAACAAAACATTAACATTTTTACATTGCGCCTTTTTGCAGAATGGTGAAAATCGAACGTACGCAAAAATGTAAATATCCAAACTTCTCTGAAAATGCAAAGAATTAAGGGCCAGATTCACGTAGAATTGCGGCCGTGTAACATAACCCGTTTACGTTACATCACCGCAAGTTTTCAGTGTAAGTGCCCGATCCACAAGGCACTTACCTGGAAACTTGCGGCGGTGTTTCGTAAACACGTCCGGCGCAAGTCCGCCCAATTCAAATGGGGCGGGTACCATTTAAATTAGGCGCTCTCCCGCGCCGGACGTACTGCGCATGCTCCGTTCGCAATTTTCCCAACGTGCTTTGCGCGAACTTACGGCGGCCCGACGTGTTTGTGAATCGCGACTTGCGTAACGTGCTTACGCCGGGAAAAAAAATTCAAAACAAAAGTGACGCGGGGAACGACGGGCATACTTTAACATGGTGGAGTAATTTTACACCATGTTAATAGCACCCCTAAGTTTGCGACGGGAAACTAAGACTTGCGCCGACGTAACGACGGGAAAAACCTTTGTGGATCGCCGTAACTGCTAATTTGCATACCAGACGCTGGAATACGACGCAAACTCCACCCAGCGGCGGCCGAGGTACTGCATCCTAAGATCCGACGGTTTAAGTCAATTACACCTGTCGGATCTTAGGGCTATCTATGCGGAAATGATTCTATGAATCAGCCGCATAGATAGAACAAGAGATACGACGGTGTAAAGTTTGACGTTTTTCTTCATTTTCCAAAAAATGAAATCTTTAAAAGACTCTGTAGGCCTCTTAAAAAATACTTGTGGCATTTTCTTTCCCCCTCTATGCAGCTAGGCTCTAAAAAAAAGTCTTACACATATGGTATCCCCCATATTCAGAAGGAGTAGCAGAATGTGCTTTATATATCTTATTAATTGGCATAATTGTGTAAAAAAAAAAATCTTACATATTCCAAAAACTTGTGGCAATAAATAAAATCTTCATAAGAAGTATTCCATAGCAGTATTCCTGACAGGAAAACTGCAAGCAAAAAAATGAGAACTTGTTCTCTTTTTTCCCGCCGCGATTCTCTGTGTTTTTTTGGCCCGGCAGTTTTCCTATGGGAAACACTGCAGTGGAGCATATACACAGCCGGTTTTCCCAACCAAAGCTGTCATGGCAGTTTTCCTGTCGGGAAAACCGGCCGTGTGTACACGGGGAAAAGCAACCGAGCAGGCTCTCGGTTTTCACGGCAGACTTTTGACCACCGGCAAAACCGATCGTGTATACGAGGCATTAGGCCGCGTACACACGGTCGTTCCAAACCGATGAGAATGAACCGAGGTTCAGTTTCATCGGTCCAAACCGAACGTGTGTATGGCCCATCGGTCTGTTGTCCTTTGGTCCAAAATTTTAAAACATGCTTTAAAAACGAACCGATGACCATTGACCGATCGGTCCAAACCGATGGTTAGTACAGAAAAGCATCGGTTCAAAACCCGTGCATGCTCAGAATCAAGTCGACGCATGCTTGGAAGCATTGAACTTCGTTTTTTTCAGCACGCCTTGTGTTTTACGTCACCGCGTTCTGACCCGATCGGTTTTTGGAACGATGGTGTGTACGCACATCAGACCATCAGACATGTCCGCCGGACAGCTTCCCAGCGGACATGTTTCTTAGCATGCTAAGAAACATTTGTCTGCTGGAAATCTGTCCGCTAGCCTGTACACACGATCGGATCTGTCCGCTGACACTGGTCGGCGGATCAGTTTCAGCGGACATGTCCGGTCGTGTGTATGAGGCCTTGACATACCTCCCTACCCTACTAGAATCTCCATAAAAATATAGAAAGAATGCTGAAGCATCTTCTATTTTACCTGGCTTTAAGAGAATTTTTTTTTTTATAATATTAGCAGAACGCAATCAAAGCTGGAACCTTTGGTGGGTAGTACATCAGAGGCTCTAGCTGTCCATGTCCACCCATTAGTAATTTAAATAGCTTGTGAACTTACCAGTAACGTGAACTTGTTGGCCAATGTAAATGCTTAAAATTTTCACCTAGAAGTAGATCCCTCTAAATGTCTGCTATTACCTTTCTGAGCCAGAAAAGCCCCTTATGTGTCCCTCTCTGATTTAGCTTCAGTTTGATACTGTGGCCTGATATCTCTGGCTTCAAGACTAAGGATTTTTACTGGCCACAAAGTCATTCGGTACGGTTGACAGAAAGATACCAATTTGGGAAGTATAGTCCTGAGGTCATGCTTCTAGTAATGAAATGAAACTAGTTGCAAAGAAGCATACATAGGATTTTGTATAATAGTAGACACCTTGTTGTGTCTGCTCTTACATGGGACTTTTACCTTTAAGGCCTCGCTCACAAGTGTGTACTTAAGCATACATTCATGCAAATGCCATGTTTATCCACACAGGATGCACAGGTGTTAACTTTATCTGCATGCTGCACTCCCATTCATGTGTATTGGGAGCTTCAGATGCACAGACAAACCCGCTGCGCCCAACTTAACATCTGCACTCAAACAGATTGGGAGCAGGGGCTTTGCCCGTGCAGCCACTGCATCCAGTAGATATGAATGGGACTGCCCTCAGGTGGATGTATGGAAATACATCCTGTGCATGGAAATATATCCCGTGCATATAAACACGGCCCTCACACAAATGTATGCATCAGTATGCCCATATAAACGAGACCTGAGAGTTTAAAGTTGCTGACAATTTCATTGAAAGTGATGTACATTTTGTTGCACCTACCTCTAGTAAAAAGATATTTAAAATTGTGCACTACCCTAAATTATGCAATTAAACCACATGGTATAAATCAAAAACAATATCTATGTGCATTAATATCAACATGAATCATAAAGTTAGTAAGTCTTCTTCCACACAGTAAATAATATTCTTCCTAGTGATAATTAGTTCATGTAATCCACCCTTGTGTGTTAATCCTTCTCATTCCATGCGCTGTGAATCCCACCACCATTTACCACTGTACTGACCTCCAGCAACAACCTGTTAAACCAGGCCTCACCATGCTATCCCCTACTCGGGTACATAACCAGTCTCTTTTGCAGTACTACTCCTTGCTTACTCTACCGTTCTTTATAATTTGACACTTCTCCAGATATTGGATGTATGGCCCTTTAAATCCACAGACACCCCTGAAGAAGTCACGTTATTGTGACTACACACGTTGGGTGGAGTCGGGCGATGCTGTGCAGTGGACTGGAAGTGACGCAGGAGCCACAGTCCTGCTGTATTACACACTGAGTGTAGATGTTGCTTTAAAGATGTACAGTAAGTGCTAATTTTTAAATAAACAAGGAATTTTTAAACTTGCTACACTATGAGAGTATTCCATCTTGCATGAGCTTACATCTAGAACAGTGATGGCGAACCTTGGCACCCCAGATGTTTTAGAACTACATTTCCCATGATGCTCCACTACACTGCAGAGTGCATGAGCATCATGGGAAATGTAGTTCTAAAACATCTGGGGTGCCAAGGTTCGCCATCACTGATCTAGAAGAACACCCACAAGTTTAAAGGGTAATACAGTTATTAAATGGTATCTAAAAACACCAGTTTGCACTCCATCTGCATTCCATTAGCTAGAAATTATGTTTCCCGGAAAGTCCCACCCTACGCGTTTTGTCAGCAATGTCTGACATCATCACAATTGTTTATAAGTAGTTTGTACATTAGAAATTTGTTGTATTATAAGGAAATGCAGGATACTATACACATTTATTTTAATTTCACCTTGATTGAAGATTTTCTTCTAATTAAACTGAAGTGAAGCTAAAAAATATTTACAGGCTCATTAAATTCATAAAAATGTACTCCTCATTATAATATTAAAAGGTGTCAGTGAAAAAGAGCTGGACATCCAGGTATTAAGCTGTGTGCAGAAACATTAAAACCAAGCACAGAAGATATGGAAGTATAGTCTAGAGATTAGTACTATTGGGCTTAAGGGGCTAACAAACCTCACACAATAAGGCTACTTGCATATGGAACATCTAGCCCCTGGGCAACCAATCCCAGTGTTTTTGCGCACCTGGGAAGCACAGGTGCAGCGTTCAGCCCCACTACCCTGGAGCTGAAATGTGTTGCATCTAGACATGGCTGAAAATCACCTGAGTGTATTTACACAACTTATTGTGCGAACATTCTCAATTCTTTTACTAAATTAACCCATATGTTTAGGCAGGTGCCAGTCTATTTTCTCCACTATAGGTAGCGCTCAACCACAGCGGCAATGCAGAGGGAGAGAAAGTCAGGAGGAAAATGGTTCCTCTATGGTTTCCTGGGTCACTGTGGCAAAAATCTGACAGCCCATGTGACTCTGACAGCTATCTTGGGTCAGGCAGAGTCTATTTAACAGTCTGGCTCCTGGGTTTGGTGTGCATTTAGCGTTTGGGCAGTGTAGGAACAGGTCATCCATCTTTCAGGCACAGTATTAGCGGTCGGGAAAGGTTCCCGATGAGTAAGGAAAGCATAGGAGACCCACCACTCCTCCTGGAAACCTCCCCACATTCTGCCCCTCAGGACAGACGCTGTAAGGTCAGTTGAGACTTGCTCTGCTACACATTGCTGTCATCCATGAGTGTTGCTGGCTGGGCTTCCATCTACTGGGCTTGTTACAAACTGTTTTACTTTGACTTCAATGCAAGTTCTTTTAGCTGCATCTGGACTGAGTGTGTGTTATTGCCACCGAACCATGCTGCATGCACCCACTCACATTTGTCTCGTATCAAATACTTTGAAATGCATGCATATGTGTGGGCACATGTAGGACCAGTGATTTGCTATTCAATTTTGGGTGGTATAAACACTTATACATACAGTACATAGTTTGCTGCAAAATATGGTTCATGGACATCCTCTGTTCATCTCTGTTTTTATATATTTCTTTCTTTTTACTTTGTCTGACATGGAATCCCTAACCTTTATTTCTATCTTGTAGCTGTGACTAGCAATAAGCACTGTGGTTAAAGATGTCTTCATTCACTACCTCAGTCTGTGTTATTGTTTTAGGCCATGTCTGCTACTAAAATATGAACATTAAAGTGTCCTGCATACAACTTTAAAAATAGGGATAGAGGAGATTATGCAGTCTAGACAGTGGGTGCAACCGATGACCTTTGTGTATTAGTGATTAATGTGTAAATGTATTACTTCATGGAGATCACAGTCAGCCAGTCAGAAAGCCTGAAGACAAATGAAGGGACCTGGGGATCATGTCTAAAAACTAGAGGAAAGAAATATGAAAAAGGTTATTTCTAACACATAGTCATATATGGTATCTTCCAGTACAATTAAAAGCAAACATTGGATTTTTTGCTTTGGGCCAATTCTCCAATGTTTTTCTTACATTTTTGATTGTAAACTCCTTTTTACAAGCTTGGGGTCATAGATGTATTTGTGTGTTCTTTTTTAAAGAGATTATTTGCATGCAATCCTTACTTACTATGACTTCCTGTTTGAATTCCTCCACAAACCCTCTTCCATGCAAGCTGCTGATGATGATACTGTATGTCCAGGATAGGGTAAAAAAATCTATTGTAAGCATCTTTTGTAGCTTGAGAAAGTTTCATGTCAATAGCCAGTCTATATTCAATCTGAATATTTATCATGGTCTAATCAATCCCTGGAAAGGAGTTCCAGAAATTGGCCAGGGAGGTAATAAATAGTCTAAAGCCATGGAGAGATTGTTCTTGCCTCAGCAGGGAGGGTTCCAGAGCCTCTGGGACTGCTGCCCCCTGGGGCAGCCCATAGACTGTGTAGGTGTTCTATTAGGTCTTGGCTGTGGCAAAACTGACCTGAAGTGATCTTTCTAAGAAGCCTGCTGTAGGATTTCACCATAAGGGATCTGGTCTGGAAAAAGATTGCCTCCCTCACCACTGTGTCCGGAGGAAGCTGGACGGTACGCAGCTATCAAACAAAAACAACTGAAGAAAAATTCCAAGCCCAACTTACCAGCCAGCCTACAACAAACCAAATTGTCCTGTCTAACAGATCAAAACAATGGATTTGTTTTCACACATACATGAGTAAGCTACAGAGGCCAAGACGAGGCATCCTAGTATTATCTGCAATACTAACTCTATCAATTTTGAGAGCCTCCATAGTAGGGACACATATATAGTAGACTTGTGAGTTCTGACCCTGAATTGTGATGACTGTGTACTTTTGGGATGTAAGAGGCAGAGGTAGCTATGGGGTCTCAAGAATTTTGGAATTGGACCTTGAGAAGCATATCCTCTTGTAACTGTGCAGCATTTTGGAGTACCTCATGTCCTAACCCCACCTTTGTTTAATGTTCTGCAAGCAAACAATTTGAAAAAGACATCCCAAAGATGGAGTTATTAAAGCCAGAGTACCGGAAGTGGAGCTCATACAGGTACAATTGTGAAGTTTTTTTTGACAATTATTATAATGGTGCGGAAAGTATGGGAAAATGCACATTGTACAAGCAGAGACAGACAGAGAGGGGAGGGGGGGGAATGACACAGTCGATGCATAGCAGGCTGCGGATGATGGAGGCACGCAAATGGATCACAATGTCAGGGATCAACAGCCATGATTATCGTGGTCTGTTTGCAGAGGGGAGGGTATAGCCAGGCAGGATCAGCCAAGTATTTCAGGTGATACAGGGGGCCAAATGACACAGCACAAGCACTGTGCTGTATAACAGGCTTTAAGGGAACCGGATCTGTTTTTGTTTTTGGTTAACAAACACTTTAACCTTTTATATAAACAGCCACTGTGCATTGTTCTTTACTTAAGCAACCCTTTTTTTTATTTAATTTAACACTTAACTATGCATCCTTCAGTCACTGCACATTTAGGCCCGGATTCACATACATTGGCGCATATTTATGCCGGCGTAGCATATCAAATATACGCTACGCCGACGTATCGCAGAGAGGCAAGCACCGAATTCACTTGCCTCCCAAACTGTGCTGGGTTCCCTCGGCGTAAGCCGTCGTAGGTGGAAGTGGGCGTGAGCCATGCTAATGAGGCGTGACCCCATGCAAATGATGGGCCGAGTGCCATACAAGTACTTAAAACGACACGGCATACGCTGTCCCGTGGACGTATCCCAGTGCGCATGCTCAGAATCACGCCGGAACTACTCCCTAAGATACGACGGATCACTGCCTACGATGTGAACGTAACCTACACCTAGCCCTATTCACGTACTACGTAAACAACGTAAAATACGACGGCTGTGTTCCCTGGTCCATACCTTAGCATGAGTTGCGCCTCATATACAGTATGGGGAATAAATTTACGCCGGATTTACGACTTACGCAAACCGCGTATATTATGCGCCAGGGCGCAAGTACGCTCGTGAATCGACGTATCTGCCTCATTTCCATATTTGAATAGGAAATCAATGGGAGCGCCACTTGCGGCCAGCGTAAACATGCGCCCACAATACGCCGGCGTAGGAAAGTTACGTCGGTCAGAAGAAGCCTATTTTCAGGCGCATAGATACCACGGCGCATATTTACACTTACGCGGCGTATCTCGAGATACGTCGGCGTAAGTGTTTTATGAATCCGGGCCTTAATGTTTACAGTATACTTTATAATCAGTGTATATTGCTGTGTACTGGACGCCTCCTATTAAATTTCTATGAAAGCCTGAAATGTGCATTCAGTGTATATTAATCTCTTTACACTACCTGTACCATGTATTAACCCTTTGTGCTGTTTCTGTGTATTGCACATTCACTCATGGGGATTCAAAACGTCTCTAAAGCCACCCCCCTGGAGCTAGTTCACTTAAGAATCACCCGCTTCTAATTCAGACAAGTATTTGTGGTAATATTACTGACACGTGCAAAAAAATCAGGTAGTTCTTACTACTCCCACTTTAGGAAACTATCGCTATGACAGCAACAAATTCTTAGCGAATTACTGTCAGTTGTCCATTTAGCACACTGGCGGTAATTAAAGCGGAGTTCCACCCAAAAGTTAAAGCTCCACTTATCTGCCTCCTCCCCCCTCTGGTGCCACATTTGGCACCTTTTGGGGGAAGTGGGTACCTGTTTTTGACAGGTACCTGTCCCCACATCCGGTAGATCTCGCCACGGACCTCGCTGCAGGAAGTCCAGGCCCCCTCCTCAGAAAGCACAGCGGGTTTTGAGCAGTAGGGAACTGGCTGTGAAGCCACAAAGCTTCACTGCCAGTTTCCCTTACAGAGCTGATAAAAACATCAGCTGGGATGCTGACATCGCTGGATTCCAGGACAGGTAAGTGTCCTAATATTAAAAGTCAGCAGCTACAGTATGTGTAGCTGCTGACGTTGAATTTTTTTGTGGGGGGGCTGGACCTCCTCTTTAAGACCAACTCTGAACTGGTGTACAGAGGTATGCCAGTATTTAGATCGGGGTGTGACCTGTGATGGGAAGCTGTCACATACATGACAGGGCTGTATCCATTGCCTCATTTAGCAGTCAGCTGAAAAATTCCTGGATCAAAAGCTAAATGTAAACAAGGGTACGGGCATACAGCTGATGTTAATACCCAAATATTGGCAATGCCATTGGGTGGGTATAGCCCAATGGGGAACTGAGATACTGGATTCCCATCAGGTCTGCGTCACTTTTGAGTGACTAAAAGTTGTTATTGGACTAAAATATGATACCCTTAATGAATTGCTCCAACTATATCATAAACCTTTGCAACTACAAACCTTAAACATTTACAGGAAAATTCAAAAAAGGGAGTCATAGACATCCTTTAGAATTTTGTCAGGGTGCAGCACTGAAGGTGTCGGCGCCAGCTCCCAATTCATGTTCCTGTCACATTCAGGTACATTAATTGTACATTAATTGTACCTGATTCCCCTGTAGATGTCCTAGTAGGACTAAACGTGTAGGACAAGGTTCATCGCTCACCACAGTGCCTTTTATTCGTGATCACTTTTATTTATATATGATTGTTTTTTATAATAAAACTACTTTTTTGACCTGCACCATTGGAGCCTTTTTTTCCTCCACATACTCTGCTTTCATGTGAGTTTTTGCCTGTCCAATTTGGTCACTCCCACTTCCAGTTTGGCTGATAGCCGCAAGATCCCTCAGAGACACCACCAGAGATCCTGGACTCCTTCCAGCTTTGCTGCCATGAATCCATCTGGATTTCCATGCCTTAATGACTCATTTTCGCTGACATTTGGGTCCACCAGTCTCAGTAAGAGTATTAATTCTTAATCTCATTGTCCTATTTACCTTGTTTTCACATTTTCACTTAAAGGGGTTGTAAAGGTTTGTTTTTTTATTTTCTAAATAGGTTCCTTTAAGCTAGTCCATTGTTGGTTCACTTACCCTTTCCTTCGATTTCCCTTCTAAATGTTTTTTTTCTTTGTTTTCTTTGTCTACATTTCTCACTTCCTGTTGCTCCTCAGTAAGCTGTTCAATAAGCTGTCCTGGCTAACTTTCCACCGCTTGGATGATGGTGGCAAGTTTATTGAGGAGAAGCAGAAAGTGAGAAATTCAGACAAAGAAAAGATACATTTAGAAGGGAAATTGAAGGAAAGGGTAAGTGAACCAACAATGCACTAGCTTAAAGGAACCTATTTAGAAAACAAATCTTTACAACCCCTTTTATTGATTCATGTTATTGGACTATTTATGTGTTCACCATTTGGGACTTTCAGATTCACTTTTAATTTTGAATGAGTATTAGAATATTCATTCCCTTTGTGTACTTTATTGTTCAACAGGTTTTAGTGCTACATTCTACCCACCTTCACACTTTAATAGTTGTCAGATTCTTATGTAGCAGCTTTATATTATTCATATGCACTTGTGTATATTTTATCACTTTTAATAGTTAGCCCTGTATTTTCCCAGATTTTTACATTCAGGTACATGTCTGTACTGGGTAAGGAAAGGCCACACTGGACACTCCTTCCTTAATGTACTCACTCGCTCCCTACCTGAATGGCCACTGCACCTATCGCAACAGGAGCTTGGCCAAGGAATTTTATTCTAGGGGTGGGTGGAGCCTGATGGGGAACTGAGAGACTAGTTCCCCACCAAGTCAGATCCATTGCCCTAATTCAGTCCAGTGGCTTGGGAGGAAGGGAGGGCATTAATGCACTAAGGAAGGAGTGTCTAGTGTGGCCACTCGTTCCTCGGTACCAGTCTCTAACAGATACATGAATTGGATGCCAGTCTAGGAACCATTTGCTGCACAATTCTTGGGTACTGGTAATGCATTTAAATCTAAAAGGTATACTTGATGGGTACGCTATAAATGTTGCTATTCATAAAGCAGTACATACAGTTGTGCTCAGAAGTTTACATACCTAGTAGAATTTATGATTTCTTGGCCATTTTTCAGAGAATATGAATGATAACACAAAAAATGTTCTTTTACTCATGGTTAGTGTTTGGCTGAAGCCATTTATTATCAATCAACTGTGTTTACTCTTTTTAAATCATAATGGCAACAGAAACTACCCAAATGACCCTGATCAAAAGTTTACATACCCTGTATTGCCCCCTTTAACATCAATGACAGCTTGAAGTCTTTTGTGGTATTTGTGGATGAGGCTCTTTATCTTCTCAGATGGTAAAGCTGCCCATTCCTCTTGGCAAAAAGCCTCCAGTTCCTGGAAATTCTTGGGCTGTCTTGCACGAACTGCACATTTGAGATCTCCCCAGAGTGGCTCAATGATATTGCGGTCAGGAGACTGAGATAACCACTCCAGAACCTTCACTTTATTCTGCTGTAGCCAATGAGAGGTCGACTTGACCTTTTTCTTTTGGATCATTGTCATGTTGGAATGTCCAATTACGTCCCATGCGCAGCTTTCTGCCTGATCAATGCAAATGTTCCTCCAGTATTTTTTGATAACATACTGAATTCATCTTGCCATCAGTTTTGAGCAAATATCCTGTGCCTTTGTAGCTCACACATCCCCAAAACATCAGCGATCCACCTCCGTAACTTATCATAGGCCTTGTTGACTGCTCTCCAAATGTAGCGTTTATGGTTGTGGCCAAAAAGCAAAATTTTGGTCTCATCACTCCAAATGATTTTGTGCCAGAAGGTTTGAGACTTGTCTCTGTTCTGTTTGGCATATTGTAAGCGTAATATTTTGTGGCATTTGCATAGTAATGACTTTCTTCTGGTGACTTGCCCATGCAGCTCATCTTTCTTCAAGTGCCTCCTTATTGTGCATCTTGAAACCACACCACATGTTTTCAGAGAGTCCTGTATTTCACCTGAAGTTATTTGTGGGTTTTTCTTTGCATCCCGAACAATTTTCCTGGCAGTTGTGGCTGAAATTATAGTTGGTCTACCTGACCGTGGTTTGGTTGTAACAGAACCCCTCATTTTCCACTTCTTGATTAGAGTTTGAACACTGCTGATTGTCATTCTCAGTTTCTTGGGTATCGTTTTATATCCCTTTCCTGTTTTATACAGTTCAACTACCTTTTCCTGCAGATCCTTTGACAATTTTTTTGCTATACCTATGCATGACTCAGAACCCAGAATCGTCAGTGCAGCACTGGACGAAAGGTGCAAGGGTCTGTCAGGAGTCCAGAAACTTAATGACCTTTTATACACACACACTATTTACAAGCAAACAGATCACAGGTGAGGATAGTTACCTTTAATAGCCATTCAACCCCCTTTGTGTCAACTTGTGTGGATGTTATCAGGCCAAACTCACCAGGGTATGTAAACTTTTGATTAGGGTCATTTGGGTAGTTTATGTTGTATATATGATTTAAAAAGTAAACACGGTTGATTGATAATAATTGGCTTCAGCCAAACACTAACCGTGAGTGTAAAAAATGTTTTTGTGTTATCATTTATATTCTCTGAAAAATTGCCAAGAAATCAAAAATTCTGCCAGGGTATGTAAACTTATGAGCACAACTGTACTTTAGTAAACTTGGGACGGACTGAGATTCTCTATATACTGGGCTAGATTCAGATAGGTTAGCGGATCTTTAGATCCGCGTAACATATCTGATTTACGATCCACCGGCGCAAGTTTTTGAGGCAAGTGCTGTATTCAGAAAGCACTTGCCTCTAAAGTTGCGGCGGCGTATCGTAAATCCCCCGGCGGAATTCAAATTCCGCGACTAGGGGGCGTGTAGAATTTAAATCAGGCGCGTCCCAGCGCCGAACGAACTGCGCATGCGCCGTCCGCTAAATTTCCCAGCGTGCATTGCTCCAAATGACGTCGCTGGGACGTCATTGGTTTCGACGTGAACGTAAATTACGTCCATCCGTATTCGCGACCAACTTACGCAAACAACGTAAAAAATTCATAATTCGACCCGGGAACGACGGCCATACTTAACATAGGATACGCCGCATATAGCAGGGGTAACTATACGCCGGAAAAAGCCGAACGCAAGCGACGTAAAAAAAAGCGCCGGTCGGTCGTTCGTTTCTGAATCGGCGTAACTCCTCATGTGCATATTCGTCGCGTATACAAAAGGAAGCGCCACCTAGCGGCCAGCGGCAGATTGCAGCCTAAGTTCCGACGGTGTAAGTCACTTACACCTGGCGGATCTTAGGGAGATCTATGCGTAACTGATTCTATGGGCCAGATTCACAAAGAGATACGACGGTGTATCTACAGATACACCATCGTATCTCTGACGTAAACTGGTCCTATCTTTGCGCCTGATTCATAGAATCAGATACGCATAGATAGGGCTAGATCCGACAGTGTTACACTGTGTTACACTGTCGGATCTATTTTTAAATTTAAAAATGGCGCCGGGGGGGGGGTTCCCGCTGATTTACAAGAAATAATATGTAAATCAGCGAGATACGCAAATTCACGAACGTACGCGGACCCGACGCAGTCTTCTTACGGCGTTTCCGTAGCGGCGTACCCGTCGTATACTTACCCTTTCTTTTATCAGGCGCAGCCAATGTTAAGTATAGCCGGCGTTCCCGCGTCGAATTTGAATTTTTTAACGTCGTTTGCGTAAGTCGTTCTCGAATACGGACGGACGTCGTTTACGTAAGCGTCGCAACCACTGACGTCCTAGCGACGTCAGTGGGAGCAATGCACGCCGGGAAATTTCGCGGATGGCGCCTGCGCATTTAAATCTGCGCGGGAACGCGCCTGATTTAAATATGGCACTCCCCTAGCCGCGGAATTTGAATTCCGCTGGGGGATTTAGGATCCGCCGTCGCAAGTTTGGAGGTAAGTGGTTTGTGAATTAGCCACTTGCCTCCTAAACTTGCGGGAGCGTATCTTAATTCATGTAGATTGAGCGGATCTATAGATCCGCTGAGCTACGTGAATCTGGCCCTATGAATCAGTCGCATAGATACGACGGACGGAACTCAGAGATACGACGGCGTATCAGGAGATACGCCGTTGTATCTCTATCTGAATCCGGGCCACTGTGTCCATAGTTGTGCGCAGCCTAATGCATTAGGGTGTGCACTCTTAAGCTCAAACACACATGCATGTGTATGTATCTACATATATACAGGTGGTTCTCAAAAAATTTGCATATTGTGATAAAGTTCATTATTTTCTGTAGTGTACTGATAAACATTAGACTTTCATATATTTTAGATTCATTACACACAACTGAAGTAGTTCAAGCCTTTTTATTGTTTTAATATTGATGATTTTGGCATACAGCTCATGAAAACCCCAAATTCCTATCTCAAAAAATTAGCATATCATGAAAAGGTTCTCTAAACAAGCTCTTAACCTAATCATCTGAATCAACTAATTAACTCTAAACACCTGCAAAAGATTCCTGAGGCTTTTAAAAACTCCCAGCCTGGTTCATTACTCCAAACCGCAATCATGGGTAAGACTGCCGACCTGACTGCTGTCCAGAAGGCCATCATTGACACCCTCATGCAAGAAGGTAAGACACAGAAAGAAATTTCTGAACGAATAGGCTGTTCCCAGAGTGCTGTATCAAGGCACCTCAGTGGGAAGTCTGTGGGAAGGAAAAAGTGTGGCAAAAAACGCTGCAAAACGAGAAGAGGTGACCGGACCCTGAGGAAGATTGTGGAGAAGGACCGATTCCAGACCTTGGGGGACCTGCGGAAGCAGTGGACTGAGTCTGGAGTAGAAACATCCAGAGCCACCGTGTACAGGCGTGTGCAGGAAATGGGCTACAGGTGCCGCATTCCCCAGGTCAAGCCACTTTTGAACCAGAAACAGCGGCAGAAGCGCCTGACCTGGGCTACAGAGAAGCAACACTGGACTGTTGCTCAGTGGTCCAAAGTACTTTTTTCGGATGAAAGCAAATTTTGCATGTCATTCGGTAATCAAGGTGCCAGAGTCTGGAGGAAGACTGGGGAGAGGGAAATGCCAAAATGCCTGAAGTCCAGTGTCAAGTACCCACAGTCAGTGATGGTCTGGGGTGCCATGTCAGCTGCTGGTGTTGGTCCACTGTGTTTTATCAAGGGCAGGGTGAATGCAGCTAGCTATCAGGAGATTTTGGAGCACTTCATGCTTCCATCTGCTGAAAAGCTTTATGGAGATGAAGATTTCATTTTTCAGCACGACCTGGCACCTGCTCACAGTGCCAAAACCACTGGTAAATGGTTTACTGACCATGATATTACTGTGCTCAATTGGCCTGCCAACTCTCCTGACCTGAACCCCATAGAGAATCTGTGGGATATTGGGAAGAGAAAGTTGAGAGACGCAAGACCCAACACTCTGGATGAGCTTAAGGCCGCTACCGAAGCATCCTGGGCCTCCATAACACATCAGCAGTGCCACAGGCTGATTGCCTCCATGCCACGCCGCATTGAAGCAGTCATTTCTGCAAAAGGATTCCCGACCAAGTATTGAGTGCATAACTGAACATAATTATTTGAAGGTTGACTTTTTTTTTATTAAAAACACTTTTCTTTTATTGGTCGGATGAAATATGCTAATTTTTTGAGATAGGAATTTTGGGTTTTCATGAGCTGTATGCCAAAATCATCAATATTAAAACAATAAAAAGGCTTGAACTACTTCAGTTGTGTGTAATGAATCTAAAATATATAAAAGTCTAATGTTTATCAGTACATTACAAAAAATAATGAACTTTATCACAATATGCAAATTTTTTGAGAACCACCTGTATGTCCCCGCCACATTGATCTCCCTGCTGGCACATTGAAAGAGAAGAGCATAAACACTTCTCTTATGGCAGATCTTTCCCATGTTCCTGTTGCTACACAGAGCAATAACACTAATGTACATGGGTGATTAGGGTGTGCCTGGGCACATCCGGCACACCCTGTGCGCATGGGCACAACCGGCACACTCTGTGCACATGCCTATGACTGTGTCATAATATTCTCCAGCCATTTGTATGCAGTGTACATTATATATGTGCCATACTTCTGTAAACATTTTAGTCCTGAAGGAGCATACTTCTGCTGATTCCTGTCTATTTTACTGGAAGTAAGTCAACTAATATTGGGCTTCTTATATCATCACAATCCTTCCTGTGCTCAAAAAAAGGCACACATAGATTAATATAGATATAATAACCAATACTAATATTTACTGTAAATGCATTGTATATACAATCTGTCTTTGTTTCAGAGTGGTGTTTTAAAAGCCTTTTAATTCCTGTAAGACTTTAGAGGAGCTAAGAGACGAATGCCAAGTATAAAAACTGATTCAAGTGAAGCTTCAAAACCAAGGTCAGGATCTTAATTAATGTGGGTTTACAGTAGCTAAAATGCAAAATCATTATTTTCAAATTTTGTGACACACTTGTAGTAAACCTGTAAGATAGTTGCTCTTGACAATCACAAAAGTAGGTCTTTTACTAATAGAAATACTCATGAATATGTGTTCTTTTTAACACACTGTATTTGAATTAGCATGTCTTTTTAAAAACAGGAAGGATTATTACATCACTGCTCAGAAACTTGCATTGAAGTTCAGTAAGGAGCATCATGTGGGAAATTGGTACATCCTCCTAGTATCAATGCAGTTTTCTTCTCTTCCTGTTTCCATAGCAACCAAATAGCAGGTCTCTTTGTGACTACTAGAAAGCACTGTTCAGTAGCATGTCTGTAGTTAAATATGATGAAGATTTAACAGTCTCCACAGCACGGCTATTCATTTAATGATCTGACATTTGTCGCTTTCTAAGAAAAGTAATTGATTATGAGGGGAAATTACTTTGTGCAACCGACATCAGCCTTAGCTAGTAAAACACCAATAAGAAAATGGATATTACCTTTAAGAAAAGTTTAAAGCAACCGGTGTAGGGGCACTCAATGAGCACTATAGAAGAGATGCTATCATCCAAAAAGAAATAAAATATCATATGTAGCAAATATACAGTATTTCACAAAAGTGAGTACACCCCTTACATTTTTGTAAAGATTTTATTATATATTTTCACGTGACAACACTAAAGAAATTACACTTTGCGAAAATGTAAAGTAGTGAGTGTACAGCTTGTATAACAGTGTACATTTTCTGTCCCCTTAAAATAACTCAACACACAGTCATTAATGTCTAAACCGCTGGCAACAAAAGTAAGTGATGCCATTTTACAAAATTTAGAAAATGGGCAATGCATATAGAGAGGAATATTAACCAGTTGCTTACTGGGCACATACACCCCCTTTCTGCCCAGGCGAAATTTCAGCTTCCGGCACTGCGTCGCTTTAACTGACAATTGCGCGACGTGGCTCCCAAACAAAATTGACGTCCTTTTTTTCGCCACAAATAGAGCTTTCTTTTGGTGGTATTTGATCACCTCTGCGGTTTTATTTTTTGCGCTATAAATATCCAATTTTTTCAACTATTATTTTTCTCAGTTTAGGCCGATACGTATTCTTCTACATTTTTGGTAAAAAAAAATCTCAACAAGTGTTGACTGGTTTGCGCAAAAGTTATAGCACCTACAAAATAGGGGACATAATTATGAGTTTTTATTGGGATTGCGACATTATGGCGGGCACATCGGACACTTTTGACACATTTTTGTGACCATTCTCATTTATACAGCGATCAGTGCAATAAATATTACTGTATAAATGTGACTGGCAGGGAAGGAGTTAACACTAGGGGGCGAGGAAAGGGTTAAATGTGTTCCCTACTAGTGATTATCACTGTGGGGGAAGGGGACTGACTGGGGGAGGTGACCGATCTGTGTCCCTATGTACAAGGGACACAGCATCAGTCTCCTCTCCCTGACAGGACGTGGATCTCTGTGTTTACACACAGAGATCCACGGTCCTGCTCAGTTACTGGGCAATGGCGGGTGCCCGGCGGCATATGACGTCCTCTCAGAACAACAGAGCTATCGTGCCACCGTCAATTGACGGCGGCCGGTAGTAGAGTGGTTAAAAGAAGGATCTGGCTTCCATGTAGGCACACAACAGCTTGAAAATGCTTAGTACAGTGTTTTTTGTTTTTTTTTACTGATCTAAAATGCAGCCCAGTGTTTACAATGTGCCTGTACACACAGGCACGTAAACAAGCGCGCGTAGTCTTGAATTAAAAAAAAAGAAATAGAAAAAACAGCACACCGATCATTATTTTGCAGAGGTACGTGAAAATACACGCATATGAACATAAATATTAATACATTTTCCCAGGCAAATGTGCCAACGCGCATATACGCACAAATGCGTGCATACATATGCGTGAAAGTGGGAAAAGCAAACACCTGAATTTATACGCAAAAAAACAGATGCTCAAACATAGGTACCGTGTGCAAGAGACCTTAAAGTGATTCCAAAGGCAATTTTTTTTTCTTTAACCACTTCGCTACCCGGCTTTTGTAATATGACGGGGATCTCCCATCCTGGGCGGGTGTCATATGACGTCCTGGGATTCCCGGCCTTCTAGGGGGCGTCGCTCGGGACCCGGTGGATGTGCCCGGCGGCCGCAATGTCCGCCGGGCACCCGCGATTGCCCCTGAACACAGCAGGACCGTGGATCTGTGTGTGTAAACACACAGATCCACGTCCTGTCAGGTGAGAGGAGACTGATAGTGTGTTCCTTGTACAGAGGAAAACAGATCGGTCTCCTCCCCTTGTGAGTCCACGCCCCCTACAGTTAGAATCACTCCCTAGGATACACATTTAAACTCCTTCAGCGCCCCCTAGTGTTAACCTCTTCCTTGCCAGTCACATTTATACAGTAATCAATGCATATGTATAGCACTAATCGCTGTATAAATGAAAATGGTCCCAAAAATTTGTCAAAAGTGTCCGAATATGTCCGCCGTAATGTCTCAGTCACAATAAAAATCACAGATCGCCGCCATTACTAGTAAAAGAAGAAAAATAAATAAAAATGCCATAAATCTATCCCCTATAACTGCCGCTATAACTTTTGTGCAAAACACTCAATATACGCTTATTACAATTTTTTTAACAAAAATATGTAGAAGAATACATATCAGCCTAAACTGAGGAACATTTGTATTTCTTTTTTAAAATTGTGATATTTATTATAGCAAAAAGTAAAAAATATTCTTCTTTTGTTTATAGCGCAAAATAATAAAACCGCAGAGGTGATCAAATACCACTAAAATAAAGCTCTATTTGTGGGGGAAAAAAACATAAAAACGTCCCCTCCTCCCTCCAACAGGAGTTGACTGACAGCAGTAGGAGCCTTTGGCTTCTGCTGCTGTCTGTGTCTCCTGTAAAACCAGGAAGACAGATTTTTACCTTTATCAAGGAAATGCATTCAGGTAAGAAACGTTTGGCATTTTGAACCACTTTAAATTTGCAGATATAGACTTTTATTATGATTTTCTAAACAAATTGAAATTTAGAAGGATTTTCCGAGGTGCCAAGGATTGTGCACTTGGATAAAAATGATCTCCCTTTATGTACCTTCTGTTGTTTATAAACTGAAACTCTGTTGTATGTCCCCTAATGTGTGGAACTTCCTAACGTCACCTCTTTACTCAGGGATCTCCAAATGTAATTTTAGGAAAATTTTAAATTACATGATTTTCAGTTTTGGGTTGACAAACCTTTTAAAATGGGTAATGACTTTTAAAAAGGAAAATAATATATTTTTCAAACAAATGCTAGTAATGAGAGCTGCATTTATACTGTATTCCCTTTTTCTTGCCAGAAGATGAGCTCGATATGACATCAGTCTAAAACAGGCAGATTTTTTGTAATTGTTCATATATATATAAAGCTATGCTAAGCGCTTCACACTGTAGCCAGGGTGTTCTTGTCATTTGAAACAGCTGACATGAATGATTCTTATAAGAAGTTCCACTGAATACGGTAAGAGGAAATTGCAGTGGGATGACTAGTGCAACTTTACCTAATGGGAAAGAAATCTTCTACAAGAAAATGTAACTTTGGCAGATTTCCCAGCATTACAAATTAAAAAGATCTAGGCACTCATGTGGACTTCAGAAGAGGACGCATAGCATGATCATTCTTCTTGCAGCCTATTACTTTTTCTAAATCCCACAGCTAAGCCAGAAGTTGTGAGAAAGAAAACACAGACACAGAAGGGCTAAAGACCCGAAGCATACCACTAGCTACCCCAGATCCTCAAGAATGGAAAATAAAAAATAAAGTAAATTTGCACTGTGCCTCATTATCAGACTGTCAGACCCATGCATTAACATAAAATAATAGGCTACCTGGTAGAACTATAACACACTGGAACAATGGAAGAAAAAAATGCAAAATTGTGTGATTTCCCTCACTTTAACCACTTGCTTACTGGGCACATATACCCCCCTCCTGCCCAGGTGAAATTTCAGCTTCCGGCACTGCGTCGCTTTAACTGACAATTGCGCGGTCGTGCGACGTGGCCCCAAACAAAATTGACGTCCTTTTTTCCCCACAAGTAGAGCTTTCTTTTGGTGGTATTTGATCACCTCTGCGTTTTTTTTTTGCGCTATAAACAAAAAAAGAACGACAATTTTGAAAAAAAATACAATATATTTTACTTGTTGCTATAATAAATATCCCAATTTAAAAAAAAAAAAAAAAAAAATTTCAGTCTAGGCCGATACGTATTCTTCTACATATTTTTGGTAAAAAAAAAAATCGTAATAAGCGACTGGTTTGCGAAAAATTATAGCGCCTACAAAATAGGGGACAGAATTATTATTTTTTATTTTTTTTTTTTTTACTAGTAATGGCGGCGATCTGCGATTTTTATTGGGACAGCGACATTATGGCGGTACATCGGACACTTTTGACACATTTTTGGCACCATTCACATTTATACTGCGATCAGTGCTATAAATATGTACTAATTACTGTATAAATGTGACTGGCATTGAAGCGGTTAACACTAGGGGGTGAGGAAGGGGTTAAATGTGTATACTGCTTAGTGTTCTAACTGTGGGGGAAGGGGGGTGACTGGGGAGGTGACCGATCTGTGTCCCTATGTACAAGAGACACAGATTGGTCTCCTCTCTCCCTGACAGGACGCTGTCTGTGAGAGCCGGCAATGAGAAATGATCTCATATGTTTACATATGAGATCATCTCTCATTGGCCGCACAGATTGCCTACCGAACGGCCACTCCGATTGGCTGTTCACGGCAATCTGTGATTGGCTGTGTCCAAGGGACACGGCCAGCACAGAGTTTCCCCGCTGCGCGCTCGGGAGCAAAGGGGCGGACGTCAATTGACGTCCACTTGGATTTTCAGGTCCGCGCTGTAGCCGTCATTCGGCTATAGCGCGGGCCTCAAGAAGTTAATATGATATACACTCACCGGTCACTTTATTAGGTACACCTTACTAGTATTGGGTTGGACCCCCTTTTGCCTTCAGAACTGCCCTAATTCTTGTGGCATAGATTCAGCAAGGTGTTGGAAACATTCCTCAGAGATTTTGGTCCATGTTGACATGATAGCATCATGCAGTTGCAGCAGATTTGTCGGCTCATTCATGGGCACATCCATGATGCAAACGTCCTGTTCTACTATATCCCAAAGGTAATCTATTGGATTGAGATCTGGTGACTGTGGGGGCCATTGGAATACAGTGACCTAATTGTCATGTTGAAGAAACCAGTGGTGAGATGATTTGAGCTTTGTGACATGGTGCATTATTCTGCTGGAAAGAGCCATCAGAAGATGGGTACACTGTAGTCATAAAGGGATGGGCATGGTCAGCAACAATATTCAGGTAGGCCGTGGTGTTTAAACGGTGCTCAATTGTTACTGAGGGGTCCAATGCTCTGCCAAAAATATTCCCCCCACAGTATTACACCACTACAGCAGCCTGAACCATTGATACAAGGCAGGATGGATCCATGCTGTTTACACCACATTCTGACCCTACCATCTAAATGTCGCAACTGAAATCGATAGGGGGCGGGGCCAAACCGCAGCTCTGTGTCTGAATGTATACATGGAGCTGCAGCTCAGCTCGGGTGCCCCCATAGCAAGCTGCTTGCTGTGAGTGCACTCAACAGGAGAGAAGAGCCAGGAGCTCCAGCCAGGGACCCGAGAAGAAAAGGATCTGGGCTGCTCTGCAAAACCACTGCACAGAGAAGGTAACTATAACACGTTTGTTATTTTTAAAGAAAAAATTAGACCTTACAATCACTTTAAAAAACAAACTCTACCATCATTCTACACAAATATACACTGATGCATGATAATAAACATGGTTCCTGAGCATAGATTTTCTCTCATGGAGCACTCCTGACTCCCTAAACTCAAGACTGGATGGTGAGGATGGTGCCCCCTGGGGAACAGCTTTTAGCACAAAGAAAAATCCAGAGAGGAGAGGTCTAATACAATATATAGTGTAGCAATACCATTGTTCTGAATCTAGGGAATAGCTCCAGTATCATCAGTAATGGATCTGATCCTTGCATAGGCAGTGTATCAGACGAGCGAACATGTCCGATGAAAACGGTCCGCGGACCGTTTTCATCGGACATGTCTGCTGGGAGGTTTTGGTCTGATGTGTGTACACACCATCAGATCAAAATCCCCACGGACAGAGAACGCGGTGACGTAGACGACACCGACGTTCTCTGACACGGAAGGTCAATGCTTCTATGCAAGCGTCGAATCAATTCGACGCATGCGTGGGATTTCTGGCCAGCGGACATGTCCGATGAGTTGTACTAACCATCGGACATGTCCGACAGACAGGCTTCCAGCGGACAAGTTTCTTAGCATACTAAGAAACTTTTGTCCGCTGGAAACCTGTCCGCTAGGCCGGAAAACTGTCCGGTAGGCTCTACACACGGTCAGACATGTCCGCGGAAACTGGTCCGACGGACCAGTTTCAGCGGACATGTTCGGTCGTGTGTACAAGGCCTTAAAGAAACTGCTGCCACTGCCTGCCAGTATAAATGGAAGGCTAATAGGGAAGCCTGCGTGTTTACAAAGCTTTCATCTACATTCAGGCTGGGTCATCCTGACAGGCAAAGCTTTGGCACCATCAAGTGGCAATGAAGAACATTTTCTCAATGCCACAATTCTATTTGCCATTGCACTAAATGTCACATCAGAAAAAGTCAGTATAATTACTAGAATAAAATCTTTGCTTTTTATTTTTTAGAAAACCCTTGGGAGAAAAAGTTACATATATACACAGGTTCTGTGGCTGATTTAATGCAGGTAAGGCACCAAATAAGTCTAATTACCACCTTAATTAGCCACAGAACCTGTGTAATTCATATGTGTTCTGTTTTAAAGGGATGAGGTGGCAACCCTAGTCGTGGCATTATGAAAGCCGAGGTGATTGAGAGACATTACGTATCACCTCACGTGCTTTCATATGTTGGAAACTAAGGTGTAATCCGGTTCAGGTTTTCTGCGTCATCTTGGCAGTGTGGGTTCAGGATCAGATTTCTATTTCCACCAGTGACCAGCAGCAGGTGGTATTATTAAGGAAGGACTGAAGCAAGGGGTGGCTCTTGGCCTGGGACTCAGGAAGCCAAACCTGAGAGAGCTGTGGGTGTGAAGATTGCTTTGTAAGCCCTGGTTCACACTGGGTACGATTTGGAACGATTTGAGATGCGATTTGACATGTCAAATCGCATCTCAAATCGGCGGCAATTGTCGGCAATGGCACTGTCCTAATCAGTGCGACGCCGCATCTGCGATTTCAAAAAGTAGTTCCTGTACTACTTTTTGCGATTTCGGGCCACGATTTACATTAAATTGCGACCGAAATCGCGGCAAAATCACAGCCGCGAAATCGCAGTAAAATCGCGCATTTTACTGCGATTTTGAATTCGCAGCAGTGTGAACCTAGGCTAAGGGAAATAAAAAAGGTTTTCATAACGTTTGGATTTGTTGGTGACTGGGAAAAGCCCTTCACCTGTGAGGTAGGAACCTGCAATGTTTAGTTAGTGCCTGGATGGCAAAGATTTATTTTCTCTCTTTCTTTGTTTGTTTCTGTGCAACCTTTTTAATAAAACTAACCACAAGTCAAGGTTTTAAGAAAAGACCTGCCTGTTGGACTGCCTTTTCCCCAGGGAAGTTGATTCCCACTTGTGCAAACCCCTACAATGTACATTAAAGATTGTTACCAAAATACTGAAAACATTTTAGTCTTATGTTACTGTGACTCAAAACTGAATAAATACACTTTAATATTTAACAAACATTTACTACGAGTGAATCTTCCTGTTGCATGTGTTTTAAATGACAAAGATTGATTTACCACAATTGAATGCTTGGGAAAAGTCACATTCACTTCTTTATAATTATGCCCACAAGTGTTTGTTTCATTATGCATTATGTGGCTATATGCAAACAGAAATGCCAATATTTTTAAAAAGGGATTTTATTGACACAGCTTGTCAAGGCACGCAAACCACCATGAATGGGTTTACCTTACATCAATAAAACATATAATTATGAAAAATCCTTTAAATCTGGAGTAAGAAGGCTAGATTTAGGTCTTAGGGGGGGAAACTCTGCGCTTACAAGTGAGGAAAAATTGATATATGACCTCTAAATAGAGGAAGGAATAAAAAAATGAGTGAAAAATTAATTTAAATAGGGGCGTGCTGCTGCCTATTCAAAAGTTCAAATACTTAAACTTCAAAGACATACATACAAAAAAGAAATAAGCGCGCAACTCCAAACATTTAAATGTGCAATCACAAGGGAGTGAAATAATGTTATATCAAAACCATAAAGTGATAAAAAAATGATGTGTTGATACACCCTGTACCAGGTGAACAAAAAAGATATAAATAAACCCAAACTGAATAAAAAAAGAAGGGGTAATTGAGTGATCAAAGTCCTCAAAAAAATATATCAAAGAAAATCCTGACCACCAGATACTTCCAAGCAATAGTTCATTAATCGCTGCAGACTTTAACCCAAAATCTTGAAGAAACTTGAATCTTTATATTCAGCTGAAGAAATATAAATACTGACTCTTACCCAATCGTTGGACCCCGGTTTTAAGGAGGTCAGATGAGCTTGTGCATCAGCCTGCCGGCCCCAGGTGTACAGTATAATCACTTATCTTGGGGAGGAGTGCTTCTATCTTGCAAGAAGGAAGAGAAAAGGCTTCAGCTGTCTTTGCAGGCCGTATGACACAAGAATGGTAGTCAGATTTCAGTTTTTAGCTTGGAAGATGCGGGATAATAAATTCTGAACACGTAGACTCAGTGGAAATGGAGGGAGAAAAAATAGATCCTCATAGTGTAGTATATCCAAAGAATTTATTAAAAAAACACTTTAAAAACTTCACAGCAGGCACTAATCCACTTTTAAAATTCTCACAGCAAGTCACTTCATCATAAAAAACTCACGATAGAAAAGAAAAAAACAGCATCAAAAAAAATATATTGTAAATAAAATATACAGCCAAGGAACGAATAATGGACGACCGCAGCGTGACAAACTCTGAAAACAGGATAAGGTAGGGAGATCGTCGAGGCAAGCAATGGCACAGTGAGGTTGGCAATGGCACAGTGAGGTCGGCAATGGCACAGTGAGGTCGGCAATGGCACAGTGAGGCAGGCAATGGCACAGTGAGGCATGTATGATGGCACAATGAGGCAGGCAATAGCACAGTGAGGCAAGCAATGGCACAGTGAGGTAGGCAATGGCACAGTGAGGCAGGCAATGGCACAGTGAGGCATGTATGATGGCACAATGAGGTAGGCAATGGCACAGTGAGGCATGTAATGTAATGGCATAGTGAGGCATGTAATGTAATGTAATGGCACAGTGAGGCATGTCATGTAATGTAATGGCACAGTGAGGCATGTAATGTATAGGCACATTGAGGCATGTAATGTAATGGCACAGCGAGGCATGTAATGTAATGTAATTGCACAGTGAGATTTGAAAAAAGCTGAAAAAAAGCCTGTTTCTGTCAGCGGTTATTCTGGCTACCCCTCAGCTTCCAGACAGACTAGTAGGAAGGGGGTCATCTTATACAGCAAGTATATGCCAAAACCAAAAATTTTCCTGGAAAAATAGGGGGTCGTCTTATACGCCCAGTCATCTTATACGCCGGCAAATACGGTACTTAATTTGTTTGTATTTATGTAGCGGCCTGCTACTTTCATAGCTGGCGCTGCCTTAAATTTAGAGGGTAGCCAGAGACTTTATTACCTCTGACTGTATTGTTTTACCAAATTTGGGCCTCTGTTCCAGCCATGGCTGTACTGTGAGTGACCACTATTGCTGTCTGTGGTGTTGGTACTATCCCAGGCCAAGGGTGGCAGCAGTCGAGTCAGGGCGTGTTGGGTGGTTTTCCTCGGCAGCCAATCAGTGGGGGTTGATCGCCTCGCTGTGCATGCTGGGGGAGAGTACTTAACGGACAGATGTCATTAGTTCAGGGTCGTCGATCGCTGGTCTGTCATCCCACCATCCCCTGTGTGTGGCCCTCATGGCCGGGGGTGCATGTTCAAGTGTTCCTGGCTCTACTATGTAGGCCTGGTAGTCAGACTGGGTCTACAAACGCAGCGTGGTCCTGTGCTGTCCGTTCTGAGGGAGGAAGCCACCCAATGAAGAACCTGTCTTGGAGAGCACCGAGCACGAGGCTGTCAGTTCTGAGTTCACCAGTTTATTCAAGAGAGATCCGGGTGCTTAATCCTGTGTTGAGAAGGATTCTGGACCGAATACATCTCCACCTTTGGGAAGGTCTGTGGCAGAGACTTTGCTAAAGTTTCCGTGTGACACTCTGGCTGCTAGGCTGGTGAGAGAGACCTATAAAGGTGCACAATACCCACTCTGGCTAGAGTGGCGACGAAAGCTACATTGCTGGAAGCAGGATTGTTTCTGAACAAAGTTATACACTGAACCTATTACCTATTACCCTTTCTACCTCTTCGACTACTACTTATATTATTTTACCCCGTTGGGTAATAAGGCACGGAAAAAGAAACCTAAAGTGTGGACATTGTAGTTCTTCTCAACTCTCATCGTATACCCTAGACGGCGAAGGAATAGAGGTAACATGCCACCCAAAACAAACCAGCAGCTCCTTTGGGGGTAGTGCTACATTTATAAGTATAAAACCGATCTACATATTCTTCTTCCCTGCAAATCTTCCCAATACTTAAAGGGGTTGTAAAGGTTTATTTATTCATTTTTTTAAATAACAAACATGTCATACTTACCTCCACTGTGCAGCTCGTTTTGCACAGAGTGGCCCTGATCCTCGCCTTCTGGGGTCCCTCTGCAGCTGTCTCAGCTCCTCCCTGCAAGAGCTAACCCTCCTCTGGGAAGCGCTCTCCTAAAGGGGTTAGCTTGCGGCCACGCTCCTGTAATACAGTCGACGGCCATAGCTGCTGACTGTATCACTCGGCCCAGCCCCCCGCCACGCTGCATTATTGAGTTGATTGACAGCAGCGAGAGCCAATGGCTGCGCTGCTATCAATCATCCAACGAAGAGCCCTGAACAGCCGAGAAGCCCGGGCCGAGAACCCAGCGCATTCACGATGTGGGACTTTTAAGGGCTCAGATAGGTAAACGGCCTGTAGGCATTGGATGTTTTTCCACCTTAATGCACAGGATGCATTAAGGTGAAAAAACGCAAAGCTTTACAACCACTTTAATGTCTTAAAAGAAATGTGTCCAAATCCATGATTTGTCTTTGTATACTGTACATAATTCAGAAAATAAGTAATGCTGCCCAATATAACAAAGTTTAAAAAAATAAAACTGCTTGTAATGTGCATTTTATGTAATATCTTCAGATCTGTTCCTTTGTCCCTAGGGAGGATCCAAAACATTATATTCAGACTGCACACAGGTGTCTTTAATGTCAACATATCTAACTTTATCAATAATTCCAGATGACAAGGCTTCACGGTTCCAAAAACAATATATTAGCGCACAAAATAAAATCATGACCTAATAGAGACCAAATACGATATAAATATTATACAAATCCAGTGTGACCAGTTTTTCTGCTTGGAACTGTAGCAGAAGTATGTTTGGTATCTAACTGATTGACAACTTCTCAAACAACTGACCTATTAGGGAATTTGATCAGAGTTGGGAGCTGTGCTGTATGAAAGTGCAGTTTCTGGTCAAATAAGACCAGACTTAAAGATATGTATTACTTGTAAATGGTTTTATAATAGGACTTCATTATCAGTCTCTGGCTTAATGGAGGTGAACAGCAGCCATTTTCGACCAGAATGGATTAGAGCCTATTGAGGACCCTGCTAGAAGCTAAAGACTGTTCATCCATTCTAGTTTAGGTTACAAAAATAGCCCCTTTATATACAGGAAATAAAGTGGAGGAGTGAGATTACCACCCGTGAAACATGTTTATTTTTACCTGGTATTTAAAAAAAAAAAAAAAAGGGCCAGATCCACAAAAGGGATACAACGGCGTATCTACTGATACGCCGTCGTATCCCTGTTTCTATCTTTGGAACTGATCCACAGAATCAGTTTCCAATAGATAGGGAGAAGATCCGACATGTGTAAGGGACTTACACTGTCGGATCTTAGGATGCAGTACCTCGGCCGCCGCTGGGGGCATTTCTCGTCGAAATGCCGCTTTGGGTATGCAAATTAGCACTTACGGAGATCCACAAAGCTTTTACGCTTCGTTTTTTCTCCGTAAGTATTAGTTTGCAAACGCAAAATTAGGGCTGCTTTTACAAGGCCTAAACTGTTTAGGCCTTGTAAAAGTAGACCCTTCTATCCCGCGTCGCCGTCTTTTTTTCTTGAAATTATTTTTTTTCCCGCCGCAACTCGTATTTTTTTTTTTACGCCCGTCGCGATTCTCAAAACCCGGCGCAACGTAAAACCGCGCAAAGCACGTCGGGAAAATGACGTCGTGAGCATGCGCAGTACGTCCGGCGCGGGAGCGCGCCTAATTTAAATGGGACTCGCCCCATTTGAATAGGAATGCCTTGCGCCGGCCGGATTTAAGTTACACAGCCGAAAATTTCTAGGTAAGTGCTTTGTGGATCGGGCACTTAGGTAGAAATTTTGCGGCAGTGTAACTTAAATGGGAATATTTAAGTTACGGCGGCTGGCTGTGGATCTGGCCCAAAGTGAACAAGCCTGAAAAAATAAATAAAACTAATGCAGATACATCCTCTACAGACTTTTTTTTATAAGATATGCTTTCAGTTAGCCTGACTATGCTATGTGAAAAGTATATTTCCAGGTATACAGAACCACTCAAGTAATAAAAATCAAAGCCATGAAGGTCCCTGCAGACTGGTATCCAATCAAATATGGAAGTTTTGGGCTGCTTATGAATTCTGATTGCTGGACTGCATAGGAGTTATAACTTACCTTTGATTTTGACAATTGTGTTTCTTTAGTATATACAGGTGAATCGTGTGCACAGTTACTTTCTTTAGGACAAGCTTTTGAAGGTCTACCACTTTCTTCTAGGTCCAAACAGGACTACCAAACAGGTTTACCAAATGTTAAGACAAATCTGCAAGATAACAACCTCTGAAAATGGACAGCAATATACACAAAACTATAATGCATATGTAGATGTCCCCACTTTGTTTGGGGAAGTATTTTCTTTCTATCCAAATGTTATAGATACAGTTTCAGCACAATGGAGAGCTCCATCAGCTGCTGTACTTTAAACATTTGCTGAACATTCACCAGCTGTCACATTTGCCATCTGTATATGCATGCATTGGAAAAACAGCACATATATCATGCCCCTTACTCGTTTTCTTTCATTTTTGTATTTTCCAATTTTTTGTCATTACAATTAAAGACTTTGGTAAAATATTTTCCCACATACATACAAACATACCAGTAGACACCAAATTAACACAGACCCAGTTTATCATATATATATGAATTAGCACTTATGTCAACAATTTTCTTGGTCCCAGGGATCTAGCCCATAGAATTGTCATAAGTTATGTAGCACTACCCCTAAAGGAGCTGCTGGTTAAATTTTGGGTTTGCACTTTACCTTTTAAACTTTGTTGTCAGTGTATGGAAGTCCATAATAAAGGCAATGTTCAGACAGATGTAAAACCTTCAACAGTTGGGCTTTATTTTCTCTGCAGGGTAACTTGAACAAGAGAAAGTGAGGAGAAGAGTAGGGGAAGGTTCAGGCATGAGGTACAAAATGCTCAAAAATAGTCAATCAGTCTCCACTCGCAACTATTGAGTGGGTATTGCTCACCCGGATAGTCCCCTCTCACATGGCCTAGCAGACGGGATGATGCACAAACTAATGTCCAGACAGTCTCTGCCACAGAATGTGGTGGAATGAACTCGGTCTCTGCCACAGACCTTTTGGATGAACTTGGATGCGTCCAGGAATCCTCTGCCACAGGATTTCAAAGCCCCGAACCTCCAGCCGTGCAGTAGAAGAGCCTTTAAGACGAACCGGCAGACTGCAGGGCTTTCAATATAGTGGATCCCTCCTTAATTAGGTCACCAGGCTTCACCCGAGACACTAGCACTTTGCCGGTCTCCTCCAGGGCAGGTCCTCCCCCTGTTTCCTTCATCAACACAGCTTCCTCCCTTGTGGACAGACAGCTTGGGATCCCCTTTTAGGACTGCACGCCCCAGCCAGCATAGATGGGCCTACTCAACAGCGAAACGACCCCGGGCCAATGTGGCCCCAAAGTTGGGCTCACACTAGCGTACCTCGCGCCAGGAGGGCCATGAGGCGAAGGACCCCGATCAATGGCGTCTGCCCCCTAAGTACCCCTTCCCAACATGCACAGCGGAGTCACCTCTCCCACTGTACTGCTGCTGAGAAGGGACACCCAACACACCATGGTACACCTGCGTTCCAACATAAGATGGTAACGCCACCTGCAGGCAACGAGGAAAGTACCACAGCCAGAGCAGAGGAAAATTTGTATCAATCAAACAGGTCTGGGCCCAAGTATTGGCCTAGACATCCCTTAAATTTAAAATAGCGCCCCCTAGATTTGGGGTGGGTGCTACAGTTAGATATGTTTGAACAGCTATCAGCAGGCAAACAATTTAATTTACTTCAATTTAGTTTCACATAATAGTCATGTACCATTCTTTAACATTGATGTGCCTGATTGTTTTATTATACACAGGAATAACAAAAAAGAAAAAAAAAGTCTAAAGGAAGAGTTAAAACAGATGCACATGAAAAAAAAGTACAGTGTCTACAGTTATTTATATAAAACAGTTGTAATAAAAATTCAAGCTAGCAGAAATAGATACTCCCCATAAGACTTACTGAGAAAAGATTATTCTAACAGAAAGGAAGTCTGGATTGTAAAACCAAATTCATTTAACGCATTTCTCAGATATGTTCGTTTTAAATTACCCCATCACTTTTCTCCTAAAACTATCCTTTCTCTTCAGTTTACATGGATTAAAATAATTAGCAATTTCTGACAAATGAAATCTATTGAAATGAAACGTATTACTACAGTAGGTGTTTGTGATATTGTGTTTTTAGCACGACAGCATCGCGCTGATTCTCGGCGACATGGTGCCGAGATCTCGCCGACATCTCGCACTCACTGGAATAGTGACAGCACATCCCAGCAAGCGCGTCATAGAAGCGACGGGAGATCCGACTTGGATTCCCGCCAATTCTACACGTGTGCGGCGTTTGTTATGAATCATTTGAATCATCATTTTTAAATAAAAATCCGGCATGGGTTCCCCCCTCAGGAGCATACCGGGCCCTTAGGTCTGTTATGGGTTGTAAGGAGAGCCCCCTACGCCGAAAAAAACGGCGTAGGGGGTCCCCCTACAATCCATACCAGACCCGTATCCAAAGCACGCTACCCGGCCAGCCAGGAAGGGAGTGGGGACGAATGAGCGCCCCCCCCCTCCTGAGCCGTACCAGGCTGCATGCCCTCAACATGGGGGGGGTTGGGTGCTCTGGGGCAGGGGGGCGCACTGCGGCCCCCCCACCTCAGAGCACCCTGTCCCCATGTTGATGAGGACAGGGCCCCTTCCCGACAACCCTGGCCGTTGGTTGTCGGGGTATGCGGGCGGGAGGCTTATCGGAATCTGGGAGCCCCCTTTAATAAGGGGGCCCCCAGATACCGGCCCCCCACCCTAAGTGAATGAGTATGGGGTACATCGTACCCCTACCCATTCACCTGCAAGAAAAGTGGTAAAAACACAAATAAACCACACAGGGTATTAAAATATTTTATTAGTCTGCTCCGGAGGCCTCCCCTGTCTTCTTTATTAGCTCTTTTACCAGGGGGAGCTTCTTCTTTGACGTCTTCGGGTGGGTGGGGGCCGCCGTCTGGTTCTCTTCCACCGCCGGGGGGGGCGCTTTTAAAAAAGCCACCACCCCCCGGCGGGTTTCCTCCGGCGTCTTCGGCGGGGGGGCTTCTTCTTCCGCTATCCCGACGGGTCTTCTCCGCTATCCGGGGGGTCTTCTCAACTCTCCGGGGGTCTCCTTCTATGTTCGCCACTCTCCGCTGTTGACTCGGCACACCCCGGTTATTCGTCTCGCTGTCCGGTGTCTTCTTCCGTGCTATACGTCTTCTTCTCCTTCCGTGCTGTGAGTTCTTCTTCCGTGCTGTGACGTCATGTTCTTCACTTCTCTCCTTCTCCCGATGTTGACACGCCGGCTCTTCTCGCTGAAATTACGGATGAGCGCCTTGCATCGGACCTATATAGGCCTCACAGTCCCATCATGCTCTGTACCTACCCATGTTATACCTACCCGCCGAAAAAAACGGCGTAGGGGGGCTCTCCTTACAACCCATAACAGACCCAAGGGCCCGGTATGCTCCTGAGGGGGGAACCCATGCCGGATTTTTATTTAAAATCCGGCGGGGACTTCCCCCTCAGGATTCATAACAAACGCCGCACACGTGTAGAATTGGCGGGAATCCAAGTCGGATCTCCCGTCGCTTCTATGACGGCTCTGTCTCCATCGCGGCAAGCCAGCTCGGCGCTGGCTCCCGCGATGGGGCTCGTAGGTGCTCAATCTCGCCGAGAAAGAGAGCGAGATTGACACAAAATCGGGTTCACCTACTGTAGGTTCTAGTTCCCTGACTCTATACAAAAGAAGAAAATCATGTTTTGGCTAGGGTTGGGCCCTAACACAATTTGGCATTCATTAACAAATCAAATGTATTTTTTAAATGTAATTAGTATACGTGCCTACATGTAAGCCTGTATAGCAACACCTAAGCCTAGTACACACGGGCTGAATGTCAGGCCACATCGGCCAGTTCAATGAAAACTGTCCGACATTCGGCCCGTGTGTATGGCAGCTATGGCAGACGAACATGCTGGAAAACCAGCAGCTGACCAGCTGACCAGATCCAATGGCTGACCAGAGTGTTTTTTTTTAAAGTGTATTTTTGTGCGTGTACTCGAGAGAGGAGCCGGACTTGGGAGTAGGCAGGCCTCCCCCAGAGGCAATCTGCCACCTTTCTTCATGCCCCAGGTGGCAATGGCGGGTGTGTGAGGGGGTCCTCCCACACAGCCCGCCCTACCTGCTCCGCTTTGAAACCCAACAGGGCAGAGGGACTCCCTATAAGGGAGTGAGAGGATTTGCCCGCTCAACCAGCCCTGTTAGTCCTTCGCCTCTCTTTTTGACTGCGTGGTCAAAGTGCGTGCATGTTAACCCAATTTCGAGTGCGTGTAAGTGTGGTGCTTTTTGTGGGAGGGGGAGGGCGTACTAAGCGCAGGCTTACCTCGCATAGCACACCCACCGGGAGCTGGGCTGAGACTACCAAACTCAATTCACATGTAGCCGAGACCAGGATCCGAACCCCTAGCTGCAGAGGTGAATGGCTTGTCAGTGCAGTGCCAATCGCGTTGAACCACCGCAGCTCCGGCTGACCAGAGTGTTGGGGGGCAGTCCCCCTGACAGAACACAAAAGAACAGCAGGAGAGATCAGATTGCCAGATCGTTAGTACAGTGGCTCCTACCAGAGCGGTGTGTGTGTCAGTGAGTGAGTGGTGTGTACCAGGCTTAACTGAGAGAAGAGGGGCTACAACAGTTGCCACTTCTACTAGCTGACAAGGCAGGCAGAATGAGTGAGGACTCATGACTTATCACTTTGCTTCCTTATCCAATGCACTGGACAATTAGGACCTGGTTTTGCTGGCTAACAGGAGTACCTGAATTACAAAATGGACTACAGAAAATAAAAAACCCTTCAGCAGGTGTAGCAAGATCTTTATCTATCTATTTATCTATCTTGGATGAATACAGGCTTGTGTTATATACATATATACCTATTGCTCTTTTTATTAACAAGCTTATTATGTCCTCCTCAGTATCATATTTATACAGAGTCCCCATCATATAAGTCTGTAAGAGGCATTTATACAAAATCTGTCAGAATAGCATGGCTATTTGAAATGTTGTTAGCTGCAATGCAGTTGTAGTACTATTGGCAGGCAGAAATACCGTACTTATCAGCGTATAGCATGCACTTTTCCCCCCATAAAATCAGGGGGAAATCGTAGGTGCGTGTTATACGCCAAACCGCTGCTTCGAAGGAGAAGGGGGGAACGAGCGCTGCTGAAATAGACAGAGCCGAGTGTACTGTGTACTCGGCTAGGCTCGGCTTAGCTCCGCTCGCTATCACGCCCAGTCCCGCCTCCTAGCATTTACGTCCTGCCATTGGACCGGTGTTGTGTCCATCATAGGAGCCGGGCCAAGGGGCGAGACTGCGAGATTAGCCGAGAGGAGCCGAGAACCGAGAACATCCGGCTCTGTCTATCTCGGCGGCACTTGTTACCTCCTCGGCAGGCAAAAGGAAGGTTGTGGACTACAAATCCCAGCAAACGTCTGATCACCGTGATGGTACCAGTAATTATAATATAGATCCTGGTGGACTACAAATCCCAGCACAGCTTACTGAATCCTGTGATGGTTCTAATAATTATGTAGATTACGGTGGACTACAATTTCCAGCAAACATCTGATCCACATGATACCATTTACTATAATATAGATCATAGTGGACTACAAATCCCAGCAGACTCATAATCCCTGTGAAGGTACCAATAATTATAATATAGATTGTGGTGGACTACAAATCCCAGCACAGACTCCTGAGTTGTCTCTTGCTCATTTGATCACACTGAGTAAAATCAGTTTATGTAGGGGGATTTTTTTATTCTGTATACGTCCTCTCTGAGATGAGAAAGTGAGTCTCCTTATATTACAATGTAGGCAAAGGACACACCCTTTAAGAATTGAGCTCAGTTCACGCTACTGCAACGGGATTTCTATAAAATTTTCAGTGTGACTTGGTTACATTTTAGACATGGTTTGCATTATCTGTGGGGCCCAATTGCACTGTTAAAGGCACCAAACAAGTACAGGAACCTTTTCCAAAATCATTGCATTGCATTTAAAATCTAAGTTTTTTTTCCTTAAAGAGGAGTTCCACCTAAAAATTGAACTTCCTCTTAACCCACTCCTCGCCCCCTTACATGCCACATTTGGCATGTAATTTTTTTGGGGGGGGAGTGGGGGCTTCAGGAGAAGGGGACTTCCTGTCCTACTTCCTCCTTCCGCCGAGGGGCTGGTAAGGCGATTAGCTTAATCGCCTTTTCACAGCCCCTCCCTGTGGACGAGCACCTGTCCAATCGGACGGCGCCGTGCCGCTCGCGCATGCGCAGTGCTGCTCGCGCATGCGCAGTGGGTGCCCGGCCATGAAGCCGAAAGCTGTCACTGCCGGGTGCCCACACTAGAAATGAAGACGCCGGCCGGCGAGGGGGGGCGAGGAGCGGAGCCCCGGCCGGCATGTCGCTGGAGCCGTGGAGCAGGTAAGTGTCAGTTTATTAAAAGCCAGCAGCTACACTTTTTGTAGCTGCTGACTTTTAATAAACTTAAAAAATGGGTGGAAAACCCCTTTAAACTTCCCTCCAAAAAGTTTTTTTCCTTAAACTTCCCTCCTAAAATTGGGGTGCATGTTATACGCCTCTGCGTGTTATACGCTGAGAAATATGGTAATTTAAAAGAATATGGCACTTACATTGCACACTTTATAGGCAGGGTCAGGGCATCCTTCAGGCCTCCTCTGATTGGATGAGGTGGAGAACGTGACATCACCGCCCCACCTCTCCCCCTTGTCCAACTGGGGAACCGTTGGCATTTATTCAGAGAATGCAAAGAATTCTATGAATGTAGCCTTTGCTGAGTGGTTGACCTCCTGTGTTCAGAATGCAGAACGTTAACTGCTCAGCACGGGATTCAGAAGCAAGTGGAAATTACTGAAGTAGCAGTGTCTTCTTAAGTGATTTTCCAGGGGCATCGACATGGTATACATGGTGACATTGGTGCAAGCTGGACCAATGTCACTGCGTAAAAATAAACCATACCTGGAATTCACCGCTTGCCAACCGCCTCACATTCAAGTACGGTGGCAAAGTGGTCTCTCTGCACTAGATCAAGTATCGGATATGTGATACGGCACTACCGAGTAGGAGGCCATGTGTGAAAAACATTCACATACCGCTTATGCGCATATGTAACATACACAAGCACAGACGCTATAACTTTAACAGAAACCAAATAATATACACTTATTGGGATTTTTTTTACCAAAGACATGTAGCAGAATACATTTTGGCTTAGGTTCATGAAGAAATTTGATTTTGAAAATGTTTTATTGAATATGTTTTAGAGCAGAAAAAAAAATTGGGATTTTTCTCCAAATTTTTTATCTTTTTTTTTTGTTTATATCGCAACACACCCGATCACTCAAATTCGATGGCCGCACGAGCCGCTCACCAGCAACTGTGGGGGTCTGCTGGACCCCCAGAAGAGTTTCCTAAAGTTTTGAAAGGATGGGAGTGCCACACCAACTATATATATTGAATTTTTTTATTTTGAAACAGCCTAATGATACAATCTTTTAAAGCCTATACAAGCTGGTGTGGCATTCCCCTCCTTTCAAAGCTTTAGATCGAATTGCTACAACAGAGGAATGTTTTTCTGCAACTACCGTAATCAACTTCAGACTGCGGGCTGATAACTGATTAGGTAAACTGATTCTTGTAACTTTTTTAGGAAGCACATTTGATGCTTTGTTGTCAGGAATCTTGTATCTTGTATTATGTCTTCAATATAAAATAACTTATATATAATTACTTATAACTTAAAATACAGAGATAGTCCTCAACACTTTTGACGTCATAGGGCAATATTTTGAAGTAGCCTTTGACAATTCCTCCCTTTTCCCTCATAAAATAACTTAAAGGGGTTGTAAAGGTACAATTTTTTTTCCTAAATAGCTTCCTTTACCTTAGTGCAGTCCTCCTTCACTTACCTCATCCTTCCATTTTGCTTTTAAATGTCCTTATTTCTTCTGAGAAATCCTCACTTCCTGTTCTTCTGTCTGTAACTCCACACAGTAATGCAAGGCTTTTTCCCTGGTGTGGAGTGTCGTGCTCGCCCCCTCCCTTGGACTACAGGAGAGTCAGGACGCCCACTAACACACAGCTCCTTTCTCTATCTGCAACATAGAGAGCATCCTGACTCTCCTGTAGTCCAAGGGAGGGGGCAAGCACGACACTCCACACCAGGGAAAAATCCTTGCATTACTGTGTGGAGTTACAGACAGAAGAACAGGAAGTGAGGATTTCTCAGAAGAAATAAGGACATTTAAAAGCAAAAATGGAAGGATGAGGTAAGTGAAGGAGGACTGCACTAAGGTAAAGGAAGCTATTTAGGGGGGAAAAAGTGTACCTTTACAACCCCTTAAAATTAGAGATCAATATGAATGTACAGTAAATACAATTAGCAAAATTAGTAAATTGAAAAAGATTGTCAGTTTGTGTTTTGAACAAATGTGAAAGAACAAAAACACTAAATGATGTTATCTGTCAAAGCACATTATCACATATCAAAAGGCAAGGGGTATAGGACATCATCTAGAAAAAGGGCCCCATAATTTGTGATGAAAGCCGTGTACTTTAGACTACTTTCCATTTTTAAGGGCCCTTTCACACAGGCTGTCCAATCCAGTCCACCTGTCAGTTTTTCAGACGGACCTGATCGGACCCTCCAGTCTGCTCTGTGGCTGCTGTCCAAAATGATCCTGCCCAGAGGCGTTGCTAGGGGGGTGCGGGGGGTGCGGTCCGCACCGGGTGACACCCGCTACAGGGGTGACACCATCCTGACATTGAGGATTTTTTTTTTTAGATTACATGCCCAGCACCGCCGCGTGTGTGTCTCTCCGACTGGACTTTGCACTTTTTCCTCCGCTCCCCTACTGAGCCAGCCAGACCAGTGAGCGGCGAGGCGAGCCGAGCCTCAGCAGAGCTCAGCCTGTGCCTGCCTGGCCTGCTACCTGTCGCACTGCACTGTGTGATGATGTGACGTTAGTCACGTCACACACAGTACTTTCAGTTTCTCGGCCCGAGCGGCGCGGCGGCTGCTCAACGTCTGCACGTGTGACTTGCCCGGCTGCCCTGGCACCTGCTGTGATGATTCAGATTGCTGCCAGTGCCCACACCAGTCCTCTGTCTCCAGACGCGGCTAGGAACAGGTGCGGGGGGCCCGGGTGGGGGAGCGTCCACAGAATCCACCGCCGGCCGCGGCAGGGATAATAGGAAGGGGGGGTTTGAGTCCACCGCCGGCCGCGGCACTGTGCATGTATTGCAGGTAACACCGAAACAGCTGAGGGGTAAAGAGCCAGGAAAGGTCACACCCCCCACCCCTTCCTCTCTGTCACCCCCCCCTTCTTTCTCACCCCCTTCCCCTTCCTCTCTGTCACCCCCCTTCTGTCTCACCCCCTTCCTCTCTGTCACCCCTCCCTCTCTGTCACCCCCCTTCTGTCTCACCTCCTCCCTCTTTGTCACCCCCCTTCTGTCTCACCCCCTCCCTCTCTGTCACCCCCCTTCTTTCTCACCCCCTTCCTCTATGTCACCCCCATTCTGTCTCACCCCCTTCCTCTCTGTCACCCCCATTCTGTCTCACCCCCTCCCCCTCTGTCACCCCCTCCCTCTCTGCCACCCCCATTCTGTCTCACCCGCTCCCCCTCTGTCACCCCCTCCCTCTCTGTCACCCCCCTTCTGTCTCACCCCCTTCTGTCTCACCCCCTTCCTCTCTGTCACCCTCTCCCTCTCTGTCACCCCCATTCTGTCTCACCCCCACCCCCTTCCTCTCTGTCACCCCCTTCTGTCTCACCCCCACCCCCTCCCTCTCTGTCACCCCCATTCTGTCTCAACCCCCACCGCTCCCTCCCTGTCACCCCCCTTCTGTCTGTCACCCCTCCTCCCTCTCTGTCACCCCTCCTTCTGTCTCATCCCCACTCTCTCCCTCTCTGTCACCCCTCCTTCTGTCTCACCCGCACCCCCTTCCTCTCTGTCACCCCTCCTTCTGTCTCACCCCCACCCCCTCCCTCTCTGTCACCCCTCCTCCCTCTCTGTCACCCCTCCTTCTGTATCATCCCCACCTCCTCCCTCTCTGTCACCCCTCCTTCTGTCTCACCCCCACCCCCTCCCTCTCTGCCACCCCTCCTCCCTCTGTCACCCCCCCTTCTGTCTCACCCCCCACCCCCTCCCTCTCTGTCACACCCCCTCCTGTCTCACCCCCTTCCCCTTCCTCTGTCTCAACCCCACCCCCTCTGTCACACCCCCTTCATCTCTGTCTCACCCCCACCCCCTCTGTCTTACCCCCACCCCCTCCATCTCTGTCTCACCCACACCCCCTCCATCTCTGTCACTCCCCCATCTCTGTCTCAACCCCACCCCCTCCCTCTCTGTCTCACCCCACCATCTCTGTCCCATTCCATCTACCTCTCTCTCACCCCCACCCCCTTTCTCTCTCTCATCCCCCTCTCTATCACCCCCACCCTCCTCTCTCTCTCTCCCCCCCTTCTGTCTCTAACCTTCCACCCCCTCTTTCCCTTTTAGGGCAAATTGTACAAAATTTGTTTGAAGTGTGTATAATGTAAATTTTATTCTCCAAAATGTCGGGCAGCAGGCTGTCATTTCAGGTTCTCAGTAAAGAATTGCATTCTGTTAGTAGATTTTCCATGTTTTTTCAGGGTATAAAAAAGTTGTAGGGGGATGGCTCATGAGATGTGAATTCTGGCCCTGGAGAAAGAGAGGCGGGGGGGAACAAAGAAAAAGGGAGAGAAAGAAGAAGGGGATAGAAAGAACAAGAAAGATGGATAGAGAGAGAGAAAATGGGAAGAAAGGAGAACAGAGAGCAAACGGTAGGGTCAAAAATATTTTGAAAAAGTAACACCATAACACCATATTTTACCGCACCAGGTGACACCAACCCTAGTGACGCCACTGATCCTGCCTGCAAAAACCAGATGGATGGTGGACATATTTTTCATTCGTCTGGCAGATCGGATGGGATCGAATGGAAACAGACCACCTGATTTCCCCATAGAGAAGAGCGTGTCTGTGCACAGCGGAGCGGACAGGACCTCTCACCGACCTCTTCAATGGGGATCAGTATAGCAATCCCCCACTGAGCAAGCAGAATCCATTGTACAGAGGCACCTGTGTTAAAGGGGCCTAAAGCAGGTATAACATTAATGAAGGAGGGCATGCTGAAAGGATAGATTACTGTGCAAGAGACACCCAGCACAATAAAAGTAAAGTTCTGCTTTACCTGCAAAGTTGTGGTTATTTTTCTTATTATACAGAATTTCAAATAGAGGCAATAGTCTTCGCTAAAAATATTGGATGTAGTTATGAAGTATAATATTGTTGTAACAGCCTAAGCAAAAAAAAAAAATCCCAGCTGTTTTATTTTATATCTTTTATCTGTTTTTGTTTTTAAAGATTCCTAATTCCTGAAAGGCTTGCTGTTAATTTGCTTTTACAACACCCCCAAGAGAACCCTTTCAAAAGTTGCTACAATCTAAACCAAATAAATAAAAAAAAGGAATTCCCCCTCTATACAGAGCACTGGGGGAAAAAATGATATATTACATTTGGCTCACTTAAAACAATATTAAAATGAGCCTTCTTAACAGCGTAATGATTCTGTTACAGGAAATGGTCCTTTCAAAGCATGTACTGTTGCCAGCATTGTAATTTGATAAAACACATTAATATCCAAGAAAAACGTCACCTTTTCACCCAAATTAGAATATATAAAGATCACTTTTGGTCTGAAAAAGTGTGATTTTTTTTTTTCTCGCTGTTATGCTGTTTTGTACTTTATACTCACTTGTTTACCAACACATTTGGTTTATTGTCACTTTGGTGTTTATTAACACAATCACCTTGATGTTCAATATAGATATTTATCTATCTCTTTGTACATCTATACACTTTGTTTATCAGGATTTTTGTTTTTTATGTTTTATGTTTTATGCACCATTAATTTTGGTTGTTTTATTAATATTCATTTATTACCTTCTGTGTGTATATTGAAATTAGCACATTAGTGCAGTCTAATCGTTCAATTCATATAGACAGCACCCTCTTATTCACCTATTTATATATTTTTTGATCACATCAAAATCATCATTTTCAGCGCCACACTTTACCATTTCCATTTATTTATTTACACACTTTGTTTCTCTCTGCAAGGAGATACAAAGATACCATGTACCTTTCCTCTACATTCACAGAGAGAGAAACACAGGGGAAGGGTTCACAGTGACTGATTACTGTGGTAGCCAATCAGAGTGATCAAGTGACCTGAAATCCGGAGTTCTGGGTCCCAATCCTTAGTACGCACTCCCAGCACCAATGGAGATACGCAAATATGCAGCCCCATGGCAAAATGCTCAGTGTAGTGGGGCCGCATTTTTGTGTTATGTTGGTGATAAGGGGTTAACCTACTTTTATTAATGCATAATTGCAGATTTATAATGTTTGAAGCATTTTGGCTCTTCCTTTCTCTTTTTGTCATATACACCTCAGTGGATGAGACTGGTTTAGTAATACTGCTTCCTATATCTGTTTTCAAACTCTGGCCTGCTCATTGAGTTCACATCATCATCTTTGAAAACATCATGGTGGTAGACCAGTAGGACTATTTGAGAGATAGGACTTAGCAACAAGCTTTGACACTATCTGTAAGTGTCAGAACTTTGCCTTACAGAGCAGTCCTGCATTGTCAGCCAGTCACAAGTGTCCCTGGTGGAGACATCATGTGGCAATTTTAACATGCATTACACATAATGCATGGTTTACTGTTGTCACCATCAGGAAACACACTCTGGGAAAAGACATACAGCCATCATTGGAGAATATGCATATAGATGGGAAGAGGCTGCAAATGGGTTGCAATAGATCAGCAGTGTTCAAAAGCAACAATGAATGAAAAGAGGTAAAATTACAGTTTAAAGTGGTTGTTAACCTCTGAAATTAAAAATGAACTCATCATATCTATCCTTCCATAGTTTTCAATTGCCTCTATAGAAAGCACCTGTGATTTCTGTTTCCTCTCTCCTTCCTCTGCTATCTTCATGGATCACTTTTGACAGGTTATCCCAACACCAGACAATCCCAAGAGAGGGCTATGCTCCTCCTCAGCACACGGCAGGTGATTTACAGTCTTAGCTGCTCAGCTGTGCATGTTTCTCGAAAAGACTGTGCAGAGGGGGGTATGTACATTCCCTATACCCAGGTCTCAGATTACACTTAGCTTCCTGCTCAATGCCGGGCAGTCTGTGACACCCTCCTGCTTCCTGGAGCTGTGGAAAGCTGTGTAAATTGTGTACTGTGAACAGCTGTAGAGGGGAGATGGATGCAGATATACAGATATCAGACTTGTCACATTTACTTGCTAGTCACTTTGTTGTGTGTATGTAAGGGCAAACACTTTAATATTTAAAAAATGCCACTTGTTCACAATGATTTAGCATAATAATGTAATTAAGTTTAGTTGGATTTACTAATTTAAACCTAAAATGTTAAAGTGTTACTAAACCCACAGCAGTAATATCACTCTGTATATGCAGTAAAGCATGCTTGTTATACTCGCTGTGAAACCTAAGGGTTTAATCCTCTGCATTGTGTAAACAGGCTGTTTTATCCTGTCTTCTCTGTTCCTCCCCTTCTTGTACAATGCCTAATCCATCTCCTGATAGAACTGAGGCTAGGGGACAAGCTGCACATGCTTAGTTTGGTATGTATTGTTAGAGAGTTTTTAAATTTCTCGGGAGAGTTTATGTGATCAGCACAGGGCCAAACAGCACTGCCCAGACAGAGGGTCAGGGGCACTGCAGACTGATAGGACAGTCAGAGCAGTAAAAAAAAACTCCTCCTACAAGCTTAAAACAGATACTGATAGAAGACTGCTCTAACTGCTAATGAAAAAATATGTTTCACAGTTTATATTTACTAAAATAATTGCATACCAATGTTCTGTGTACTGTGGGAGACCATATAAATATATATATATATATATATATATATATATATATATATATATATATATATATATATATATATATATATATATATATATGGTCGTTACCCTCTGACCGAGAGAGATGTGGATCACATAAACACGCGACAAGACTTACAACATAAATAGACCTGAAGTGTGCCTTGGTGGTCTGGTCAGTATGCCAAGAAAAGGGGGCATACCCAAGGTAAGTAATGGGTAGTTAATTGAAGAAGGATATGCTGAGAAGTGCCCTGAAAAAGGGAAGGGCGGGAGGGTGTCGAATGCGATTGAATGCGCAGACTCACGGACATGAGGTGAGCTGGAAAGAGTCGGCCCAGTGACGTGTAGTACCGCACACTGAACCGACAAAGAGCATGTGTGAGTGGGCTGCTTAAATACCCTCCGGGCTCCTCCCATAAACTCAGGCCACCATACTGGCCTTCTTATTTATGGTCGTTACCCTCTGACCGAGAGAGATGTGGATCACATAAACACGCGACAAGACTTACAACATAAATAGACCTGAAGTGTGCCTTGGTGGTCTGGTCAGTATGCCAAGAAAAGGGGGCAAAAGACTCAGATAGGGAAATAGTTTATATTGATTTCTTGTATTTATTTAGCCAGCTTGTTAAAGGCTTGTGCCATTCCTTCATGAGGATTTGGGATGTATGTGGCAAAACAAGGAGACTTCCATCAGCCTGGTATCTTGATTACGTAGTCTGGTACTCCCTGTTGGGAGGCAACTGAGGCTGCTCCAAAGAATGTCCAGAGAACTGACTGGGGTTTGAAGCCCAAGTTACTTAGGAGGATTCTGACATGCTTGACACACTGGCTGACACTCAGGGAGCTGGTTTAGAAAGGGTAGCAATGAGCTACCATCAGATTGGCTGGGTAGATGGAGCAGTAGTGGGTCGAGCACCGTCACTGGGCATCAGGCGTTGTCAGTCTGAAATAGGTTGATGTCAACCCCAGGGGCTGGTTTGTAGTGTTGCTCACGAATATTCGCATTGCGAATATTCGACTCGAATATAGCATATTCGAGAAATCGCGCTATATTTCGAATTTCGCGGTGAATATTCGCAATTCCGAATATTCGATTTTTTACAATTTTTTTTTTAAAACAGATCACATCCTAGATATCTCCATCGACGTCTAAAAGCATTGCTGGTATCATTAGAGACCCTGGGCCGAGTAGCTGAAGCGTTCATTGAATTTTCCCGAAAAATCGCAATGCGATTATTCGGCAAACGCAATATCGCGCGATTATTTTCTTCGCCCCTATCTTCCGCATCAGAGCGATTTTTACAGTTTCATTTTTAAAACAGATCACATCCTAGTGATCTCCATAGACGTCTAAAAGCATTGCTGGTATGATTAGAGACCTTGGGCCGAGTAGCTGAAGCGATCATTTTATATTGCCGAATATTCGCAATGCGAATATTCGGCAATAGGAATATTGCGCGATTATTTTCTCCGCCCTTTTGCATCAGAGCCAATCAGAGTTCTCCTTCCACACTCGTCAGAGGTTAGCAACCAATAGGAACCTGCCTGCATGGACATTATATAAGCTCACTCCCAGCACCATTTCATTGCAGATTCAGAAGCTGGCTAGAGAGTGTGGAGGCTGTTTCTGTGTTCCTGTGTCTTTGTTCCTGATTGATTTATATCATCACCAGCATAGTGCTGCATTGCTATTTAGTGATTCCAGTGCATCTTTTCCAGTATATCAACTGCTTTTTTCAAAGCAATAGACCCAAGAGCTTTTTTCAAAGCTACGTTTTGTGCTGTTTTGTGCTGTTTTGTTCATTTGTGTTACTGTTTGATCCTGCATCTTCGCTGTTCAGTGATATTTGCTAGAGATTTCAGTGCACATTTTGCTGAGCTTTCTAAAAGAGCTTTTCTAAAAGCTAAGTTTTGTTCATCTTGTGTTACTGTTAGATCTTGCAGGTTCGCTGTTCAGTGATATTTGCTAGGCATTTCAGTGCACATTTTGCTTAGTTTTTCCTAAAGAGCTTTTCTAAAAGCTAAGTTTTGTGTTCAGTTTAGTTAAATTTTGTGTAGTAAGTGTACACACTGTTAGTGTACATTTATTTCATCTAGCTTAGCTTAGTGTGTGTTTAGTGTCTGTGTTTTGTGTTTAAAAAAAAAAAAAAAAAGTTAGTGTTTGTTTAGTGCTTTTTTTTTTTTTCTTTAATTTTGTAGTCCTTGTCTTTGGTGTACTACTTTTCTTATAGTTTAGTAGCTGTCTGTGTACGTCTTTGTCTGCGTGCCTGTCTTGTAAAAAAAACACAAAAACACATTTTGTTCACATTTCCCCCCCCCAATAAAGTTTACCCCCCCCACACACATATCAGCAATAATGAGCGGCATCCGTGGCCGTGGCAGCAGGGGTAGGGGAGTTACTCCCAGTGCTGGGTCGCTGCCAGCACGGGGTACCTCTCGTGCCCCTACTAGTGGTAGAGGATCGGGTGCAAGGGGAGTACGCCTGATCCGGGAGTTCTTCCCATCGGGCAGCCGCCCGATATTGCCATCTCAGGCTGAAGTAGTGGTGGACTACATGGGGCACAGCAGTGCCACTGAGTCGTCGGTCCCGACTCACAGTAGTACCACCATTACACCGGTGCCTGTAGTACCCCCCCCAGCCCCCAAGAGTCCAGCATCTTACTGTTCGACAGCGACAGTGAGAGGGATATCTTGGGGGAGGCCATGCATCAGGCAGACCTTCAGCTCTGTCCTGATGGTCAGGACCTTTTTGAAGGGATGGATGAGGAGGATGGGATACCTGCTGGCAGTATCCCAGAGACATCCCTTCAAACTGGTGCTGCTGTTTTGGTGCAGGAAACAGCAGCACCTAGTCAGACCCAGGCGTGGGTGAGGGGACAGCGGAGCCAGGCTAGAGGCTCCATGTCAGTTGGTTCCCTCAGACCAACACATTTCAGCCCTTGGTCTGACATCTCTGGGGGCGAAGAGGGTGACCCATCATGGTTGCCATCTGACGCGTCGGCTCACTACGTCAGTGACGACGGGGAAGGTAGGCACCCTGGTGAAACGGTGCGCCAGGTCACCACCAGGGAGACCATCGTCAGGGTCTCCACTGGTGATGGCAGCAGGAGGTGTCAGGAGGAGGAGCAGCAGCAGCAGCAGCAGCAGCAGGCAGCTCCACCTGTGCGCACCGAGTCCCAGCAGGTGCAAGTAAGCGTCACCCCATCTGACAGGAGGGCGGTGCTGAAGTCACCTGTCTGGAATTACTTTACCCTGGTGGCAGACAACCCTACCGTGGCCATCTGCCGGATTTGTAAAGTGAGGGTGAAGAGAGGGAAGTGTTTGGCTCGGGTGGGTACCACAGCCCTGAACCAGCACCTGAGGATAAACCACTGGGCGGTGTTTGACGAGATGAAGCGTGGTGGTGGTAGCAGCGCCACCACCACAAGTGAGCAGGGTACAGCAGCCCCTGCCACATCTTCATCTCTTTCCAGCAGGTCATGCCCCCCCGCTCCCTCTAGTAGAGGTACTGGTACCGGCAGCCAGACCTCTACTTCCACAGCACCCTCCACGTCTGTGTCCCGCACTGCCGTCCGGCGCCAGGCGTCGATTTCAGACGCCTTTGACCGCACCACTCCCTTCCCCCCTGGAGACCGACGTGTGCGTTCCCTCAATGGGCTCCTGGCAAGGGTTATTGCCCAACATCTGCTGCCCTTCAACATAGTTGACAGCAAACCCTTCAGGCAGATGTTGGAGCAGGCCCAACCCCAATGGCGTGTCCCCAGCCGCCATTTCTTTGCCAGGACTGGTGTCCCTGCCCTACACCAGCACATTGTGCAGAATGTAACCCTGTCGCTGGATCACGCTGTCAGCGACAGGGTTCATCTGACAATGGATGGCTGGACCAGCAGGCATGGGCAGGGGCGCTACATCAGCTTCACGGCCCATTGGGTTTCCCTCCGAGGCGTCGGTGAGGGATAGGCGGCAACCGATCTTGTGGTGCCGCCCCGCGGTGTCCAGGGGAGAACTGCTGGTCTCCCTCAAGCCACTGTCTCCGCAGCTGCTGAGCCTCCCAGCAAGCGCCCCCGTAGCTACTCAAGTGTGGGGCACGTGCGCTGTCAGGCCGTGCTCCAGCTTGTTAGTTTAGGGGACCGGAGACACACTGGAGAAGAAGTGCTGAAAGCACTTCAGGCTCAGGTCCAGAAGTGGCTGACACCCCGAAGGCTCCAGGCAGGTATGGTTGTCTGCGATAACGGCAGCAACCTACTTGCCGCCCTCAGTGCTGGCAGTCTGACCCACGTGCCCTGTCTGGCACATGTCCTCAACCTGGTGGTGCAGAAGTTCCTGCGCACTTATCCAGGGTTGAGTGACATTGTGGCAAAGGCGCGTAGGATTGCCAGCCACTTCAGGCGCTCCCCAACCGCTACCGCGTCCCTGTCCAAGTTGCAGCGGAAGTACAGTCTGCCCCTTCACAGGCTTATTGTCTTGCCCCCCCTCCAGCGTACTATCTGAGCGGACATTCAGCGCGGCAGGTGGGGTGGTCACGGACAAGAGGACCCGTCTGTCCACAGACTCCGTGGACAGACTCACATTCATAAAGATGAATGAGTCCTGGATTAGCGGTGACTTTCTGGCACCCATCGTCGGTTCAGGGCGCTGAAGGGTCCCTTGTCATGCATTCCCTGATGGAGCCCCGGACCTGATGTATTTACAGTGCTGAATATAACTATTTTAACATCTGAGAAAATCAATGTTAATATTTGGTACAGTAGGCTTTCTTTGCAATTACAGCGGTCAAACCTTTCTTGTAGTTTCACACCAGCTTTGCACACACTGGAGGAGGGATTTTGGCCCACTCCTCCACACAGATCTTCTCTACATCAGTCAGGTTTCTGGGCTCTCGCTGAGAAACACGGAGTTTGAGCTCCCTCCAAAGATTCTCTATTGGGTTTAGGTCTGGAGACTGGCTAGGCCACGCCAGAACCTTGATATGCTCCTTACAGAGCCAATCCTTGGTTATCCTGGCTGTGTGCTTTGGGTCATTGTCATGTTGGAAGACCCAGCCTCGACCCATCTTCAAAGCTCTAACTCAGGGAAGGAGGTTGTTGCCCAAAATCTCGCAATACATGGCCACGGTCATCCTCTCCTTAATACAGTGCAGTCACCCTGTCCCATGTGCAGAAAAACACCACCAAAGCATGATGCTACCACCACCATGCTTCACATTAGGGATGGCGTTCTTGGCATGGTACTCATCATTATTCTTCCTCCGAACACGGTTAGTGAAATTATGATCAAAAAGTTATATTATGGTCTCATCTGACCACATGATTTTCTCCCATGACTCCTCTGGATCAGTCAAGACACCTATGTCAGCAGTTATTTCACACCCTATATACTCTTATTAACACTGCTGTTCATCATGGCACCTCCTGCCCAAGTGATATGACTCTGTATCAACTACTACTGGTAATACTACTACTGCTGCTTCTGCTGCCCAGTCAAGACATCTATGTCAGCAGTTATTTCACACCCTATATACTCTTATTAACACTGCTGTTCATCATGGCACCTCCTGCCCAAGTGATATGACTCTGTATCAACTACTACTGGTAATACTACTACTGCTGCTTCTGCTGCCCAGTCAATACACCTATGTCAGCAGTTATTTCACACTCTATATACTCCTATTCCTACTGCTGTTCATCATGGCACCTCCTGCCCATGTGATATGACTCTGTATCAACTACTACTGCTAATACTACTACTGCTGCTTCTGCTGCTGCTGCCCAGTCAATACACCTATGTCAGCAGTTATTTCACACTCTATATACTCCTATTCCTACTGCTGTTCATCATGGCACCTCCTGCCCATGTGATATGACTCTGTATCAACTACTACTGCTAATACTACTACTGCTGCTTCTGCTGCTGCTGCCCAGTCAATACACCTATGCCAGCAGTTATTTCACACTCTATATACTCCTATTCCTACTGCTGTTCATCATGGCACCTCCTGCCCATGTGATATGACTCTGTATCAACTACTACTGCTAATACTACTACTGCTGCTTCTGCTGCTGCTGCCCAGTCAATACACCTATGTCAGCAGTTATTTCACACTCTATATACTCCTATTCCTACTGCTGTTCATCATGGCACCTCCTGCCCATGTGATATGACTCTGTATCAACTACTACTGCTAATACTACTACTGCTGCTTCTGCTGCTGCTGCCCAGTCAATACACCTATGTCAGCAGTTATTTCACACTCTATATACTCCTATTCCTACTGCTGTTCATCATGGCACCTCCTGCCCATGTGATATGACTCTGTATCAACTACTACTGCTAATACTACTACTGCTGCTTCTGCTGCTGCTGCCCAGTCAATACACCTATGTCAGCAGTTATTTCACACTCTATATACTCCTATTCCTACTGCTGTTCATCATGGCACCTCCTGCCCATGTGATATGACTCTGTATCAACTACTACTGCTAATACTACTACTGCTGCTTCTGCTGCTGCTGCCCAGTCAATACACCTATGTCAGCAGTTATTTCACACTCGATATACTCCTATTCCTACTGCTGTTCATCATGGCACCTCCTGCCAATGTGATATGACTCTGTATCAACTACTACTGCTAATACTACTACTGCTGCTTCTGCTGCTGCTGCCCAGTCAATACACCTATGTCAGCAGTTATTTCACACTCTATATACTCCTATTCCTACTGCTGTTCATCATGGCACCTCCTGCCCAAGTGATATGACTCTGTATCAACTACTACTGCTAATACTACTACTGCTGCTTCTGCTGCCCAGTCAAGACATCTATGTCAGCAGTTATTTCACACCCTATATACTCTTATTAACACTGCTGTTCATCATGGCACCCCCTGCCCAAGTGATATGACTCTGTATCAACTACTACTGCTAATACTACTACTGCTGCTTCTGCTGCCCAGTCAATACACCTATGTCAGCAGTTATTTCACACTCTATATACTCCTATTTCTACTGCTGTTCATCATGGCACCTCCTGCCCATGTGATATGACTCTGTATCAACTACTACTGCTAATACTACTACTGCTGCTTCTGCTGCTGCTGCCCAGTCAATACACCTATGTCAGCAGTTATTTCACACTCTATATACTCCTATTCCTACTGCTGTTCATCATGGCACCTCCTGCCCATGTGATATGACTCTGTATCAACTACTACTGCTAATACTACTACTGCTGCTTCTGCTGCTGCTGCTGCCCAGTCAATACACCTATGTCAGCAGTTATTTCACACTCTATATACTCCTATTCCTACTGCTGTTCATCATGGCACCTCCTGCCCATGTGATATGACTCTGTATCAACTACTACTGCTAATACTACTACTGCTGCTTCTGCTGCTGCTGCCCAGTCAATACACCTATGTCAGCAGTTATTTCACACTCTATATACTCCTATTCCTACTGCTGTTCATCATGGCACCTCCTGCCCATGTGATATGACTCTGTATCAACTACTACTGCTAATACTACTACTGCTGCTTCTGCTGCTGCTGCCCAGTCAATACACCCATGTCAGCAGTTATTTCACACTCTATATACTCCTATTCCTACTGCTGTTCATCATGGCACCTCCTGCCCAAGTGATATGACTCTGTATCAACTACTACTGCTAATACTACTACTGCTGCTTCTGCTGCCCAGTCAAGACATCTATGTCAGCAGTTATTTCACACCCTATATACTCTTATTAACACTGCTGTTCATCATGGCACCTCCTGCCCAAGTGATATGACTCTGTATCAACTACTACTGCTAATACTACTACTGCTGCTTCTGCTGCTCAGTCAATACTCCTATGTCAGCAGTTAATTCACACTCTATATACTCCTATTACCACTGCTGTTCATCATGGCACCTCCTGCCCAAGTGATATGACTCTGTATTGTCAATGTCTACTACTACTACTACTGCTCAATCAAGACACCTATGTCACTAGTTATTTGCCACTCTATACTACTATTACCACTACTGATGCTGCTGCTGCTGTTCATCATGGCACCTCTTGCCCGAGTGATTTGACACTGTATTGTCAATGTCTACTACTACTATTACAGCTCAGTCAAGACACCTGTGTCCCAATTTTTTGGTACACTATTGACTACTATGACCACTACTGATGCTGTAAAGTCTTCCCCAAGTGTTTTTATGCTATCTAGTACTATTACCACTACTGCTTGTAAATCCTGCCTGTGTGATACTTAGTGGGAATGCTTTAATAAGCATTCCCAGTATGGATACCCGTAAATGTATTAATCTTAATTAGTGTGAATGCTTTAATAAACATTTCCAGTATTGATATCCGTAAATTTAGTAATCTTATTATTCCTTACGTTTTTTGGTTCTGCGTAACTTCGGCATACTTTCAGCTATTGAGACCATTCAACTGTAAAAATGTTCGTCTCGTTCAGCTAATGATGGGACTTCTTCAAGTTTTTTTCGACTATTTACACTTTTATAAATTCTAAGCTTTTAGACCCTTTTTTTTAACATTGAAGTCAATGAGAACATCCTTTTCCCCTTTGAATTCACATGCCCTGCCAAAAGTTTCAGCTACTTCATACTTTCACTTACAGACACTAAACAAACTTTAAAGTGGTCACAAAATATTTAGCTGTCCGGCTATGACTTTTCAGATCGTTATCGTTTACAATTTTTTGGTGAAAACGCAATTTACGTTTGGCGAATTTTTTACAAAAATGCAATCGGTTATAATGTAATCCTATGGAGGGGATTTAGAGTCTGTCATGTGACCTTAACATTGGAGATCTTTGTAATTAAAAATATCTTTAGAAAAAGGGGAAACAAATTGCTCTCACGCCCACAAGATCTACTTTTCATACACAATTTTTATATCAAAACGTAGCTATGCTTGTCTGGTTTCTGGCAATGTGATCAATTCTGCGATACGTATTTTAGTTTTAGTTATTGGAGCAACAGCCAGAAATTATGTCTCATAGACTCTCATGTTAAATTATCTAAAAAATGTTGCTGCAGAACTCACAAAGACGCTCTTTTCTAAATCGCAGACATGGCCACATTTTTAAGTTTATCAACATAAATTTCATATCGATGCGTTTACAAGGGCCGTGTATTTCAAACGGTGTAGTCGTTGTATCGATCGCATGTACGGTTGAGGATTTATTAAGCTTTGTTTGGAGGCTTAAATCATGTATTAGATCTGTGAATTAAAAGCGTTTGTAATGTTATTTCTTTCCATAAATAACTTTCCTGACCTCAGTGCAATATTCCTCCTCACTGACCTGGGGGGGAGGGGAAACCTATTGAGGGGGGAGGGGCGACCAGGAAGTCAGCATACTCTATACTTTGCAGATAGAGAAAGAAGCTGTGTGTCCTAAAGATAGTGTAGTGGTTATGGTGAATGTCTTTGGCAAGGGGCTCAGCAATTAAGCTATTCAGCATTCCCACTCGCATTTTCCTCAGGAAATGCATTGTCTAGTTATATTATATTTTAATACTACTGCTGCTGCCTCCATGCTGAGTAAAGCTTCATGACCTCTCTGGCACAGCGGATCCACCAACAGCCTCCGCTACAAGCTACCATACCGGATCTAAACAGCAAGTGTAACTATAACAATGAACCTTATGTTAAACCCTGTTTTGCGGCATTTATACTGCAACCATTAGGCTGTCTGCAAGAGCAAATCTGCACTCTCTCTCTCTTTCTTGCTCTCTCTCTCTCTGTATATATATCTATATATATATATTGTTGCTTTTGTTATGTTCATTTTTCAACAGTTTATTTTGTGTTCATCGTGTCTGTGTCCGTGTGCTTTAGTTTGTCCTAGGTTTGTGTTAAATAAAATAATAGTATAAAATGTTTTTGCTTATTATGAAGTTAGATGTGTTGATGTTGATTTGTTCGATGTGAAGTTAGATGTGTTGAAAAACCTAAAAATCTATCTCAAAAAGAAATGAAACATTTCCAAAAAATAACATTTTTTAATAAAAAAAGAAATTCAGACATAATTGAGCATGAGCTTCTGAAGCCTTTCCAGCTCAGCAAAATATTCTAATTGCTGCTGCTCTAGCTGCGTATTTTGCTGGACCAGGTAGCGAATTTGCCGATGATTTCCCTGGATCCTCAGATGTGTCTTCTTTATCAGCGCTTGCTGATGCATCATCTTTCTTGCTACTGTTAGGATATAATAAAAAAACATTTGGATTTCAAAGAACGTTACCAAATAAATAAAATATTTTTGTTGCTTATTAATCAATCATTATCATGTCTATACACTTGTTATGTGTCTAACACATACCGGGAGTGCAGAATTATTAGGCAAATGAGTATTTGGACCACATCATCCTCTTTATGCATGTTGTCTTACTCCAAGCTGTATAGGCTCGAAAGCCTACTACCGATTAGGCATATTAGGTAATGTACATCTCTGTAATGAGAAGGTGTGTGGTCTAATGACATCAACACTCTATATCAGGTGTGCATAATTATTAGTCAATTTCCTTTCCTTTGGCAAAATGGGCCAAAAGAAGGACTTGACAGACTCTGAAAAGTCCAAAATAGAGAGATATCTAGCAGAGGGATGCAGCACTCTTAAAATTGCAAAGCTTCTGAAGCGTGATCATCAAACAAAAGAAGCATGTGGAAAAACAAAGGTGCAAAATAACTGCCCATGAACTGAGAAAAGTTAAGCGTGCAGCTGCCAAGATGACACTTGCCACCAGATTGGCCATATTTCAGAGCTGCAACATCACTGGGGTGCCCAAAAGCACAAGGTGTGCAATACCCAGAGACATGGCCAAGGTAAGAAAGGCTGAAAGACGACGACCACTGAACAAGACACACAAGCTGCAACATCAAGACTGTGCCAATAAATATCTCAAGAAAGATTTTTCTAAGGTTTTATGGACTGCTGAAATGAGAGTGAGTCTTGATGGGCCAGATGGAAGAGCCCGTGGCTGGATTGGTAAAGGGCAGGGAGCTCCAGTCCGACTCAGACGCCAGCAAGGTGGTGGTGGAGTACTGGTTTGGGCTGGTATCATCAAAGATGAGCTTGTGGGGCCTTTTCGGATTGAGGATGGAGTCAAGCTCAACTCCCAGTCCTACTGCCAGATTATGGAAGAGACCTTCTTCAAGCAGTGGTACAGGAAGAAGTCACCATCCTTCAAGAAAAACATGATTTTCATGCAGGACAATGCTCCATCACACGTGTCAAAGTACTCCACAGCGTGGCTGGCAAGAAAGGGTATTAAATAAAAAAAAGTAATGACATGGCCTCCTTGTTCACCTGATCTGAACCCCATTGAGAACCTGTGGTCCATCATCAAATGTGGGATTTACAAGGAGGGAAAACAGTACACCTCTCTGAACAGTGTCTGGGAGGCTGTGGTTGCTGCTGCACGCAATGTTGATGGTGAACAGATCAAAACACTGACAGAATCCATGGATGTCAGGCTTTTGAGTGTCCTTGCAAAGAAAGGAGGCTATATTGGTCACTGATTTGTTTTTGTTTTGTTTTTAAATGTCAGAAATGTGTATTTGTGAATGTTGAGATGTTATATTGGTTTCACTGTTAAAAATAAATCATTGAAATGGCTATCTATTTATTTTTTTGTTAAGTTGCCTAATAATTCTGCACAGTAATAGTAGTCACCTGCACACACAGATACCCCCCGAAAATTGCTAACATTAAAAACAAACTAAAAACTACTTCCAAAAATATTCAGCTTTGATATTAATGAGTTTTTGGGGTTCATTGAGAACATGGTTGTTGTTCAATAATAAAATGAATCCTCAAAAATACAACTTGCCTAATAATTATGCACTACCTGTATACTTCTAGCATAAATACCATATTATGGTTCTACAATCTGACAGGTGCTCTTCATATGTTGTCCATTTTTATATCTACATTTTATTGTTGAAATGTTATTAATCATTGTGCACATATTTACCTTCCTGAGCGAGGCTCACAGGACCGCTGTCTTCCTCCTGCTCTTCTGCTTGAGAAGTTGGGGTGGGGGGGGGGAAGCTCCTCAGCTTGCTCCTCAACAGGAGCTGGGGTTGGGGAGTGGGAGGGCCCTGGCTGCTCCTCCTCATCCATCTCCTCCTCTGCCGCATCCTCCTCTGCCGCATCCTCCTCCTCCTCCTCATCGGCCTGGCGCCTTCTGCGCTTGGCGCGCACAGCTGGTATTGGAGCACCTATAATAACACAATGTTCATATATTATAAAAATGTTTTCTAATGACGTATGCAAATTCTGTGTACTCTGCTGTATTGTATATGAATACAAATTGATTTATATAGACAGTTAACCAATGGGACAATGTTATATTAAAGGGTCTTGTGGGCACTACAGGGGACTGAGCGTGAGCTGGGATGCCACCATGTTAAAATGAGCTGTTTTTGTCTCCTTTGTTTTGTTCAGACGATCTCATGTTAAAAAAAGGGCCTGATGGAGCACACGGGATTACTATAACAACCCCACGCCTAACACAGGAATTTAGTGGGAATCTATATATATAAAACTCAACGTGTGTGTGCATGTATGTATGTATGTATGTATGTTCCAGCATCATGTACAAACGGCTAAAGATATTTACATGAAACTTGGCACACAGGTTACTTATATGTCAGCCACAAACATAGGATAGGTGGTTTAACCCTTACCCACCCCCATTTGCCATGGTCGGGGTTTTTCTTTAAAGTCCCATGCAAAGCAATGGGAAAAGTATGTTCCCACATAACTTCTGTGTTCCTGTCTGCTGTCCCATGTCTTTTTTCAACAGTACTATGAATACCTTGGCTGGTGGTGATATATGTTAGCACAACATGGCATCTTGGTTAACAACATCTGACCTTACATGAATTACATATGACCTTACATAACTGTCACCAAAGGAGCTGCGGTGGCTCCACGCGATTGCCACTGCGCTGACAAGTGATTCACCTCTGCAGCTAGGGGTTCGGATCCCGCTCTCGGCTACATGTGAATTGAGTTTGGTGGTCTCAGCCCCGCCCCCGGTGGGTGTGCTATGCGAGGTTGGGTTGGGAGGACCCCCTCACACCCGCCATTGCCACCCGGGGCATGGAGAAAGGTGGCAGATTGCCTCTGGGGGAGGCCTCCCAACTCCTGCAGGCCGGCTCCTCTCTCTTTCGAGTTCACGCACAAAATACACTTTTGAAAAAAAAAACATATCTGTCAACAATAACTTACCTGGATGATATCTATCCCGAAGACATCTGACCTGATCCATTTGGCGCCTCTTCAGGTCAGACCACTTCTTCACAATTGCCTTGTGGTCGTGTTGGCCGCCAAAGTCAGTGATTAGGGCGCTGACCACAGCCCTTTTCTCTGGCTGCCTGCGGAGCAGGTCGTATCCTGTTTCCAGGAACTTCTGCAAGATGAAGAACAAAGTATATTGTAATACTTCTGTTGACAGCCTTATGGATATATGACGTAAATGTACGCCCACCCCCCTCCCACAAAAACCACCACACCTACACACGCACTCTAAATTGGGTTAACACACGCACATTGACCACGCGGTCTCTAAAGAGAGGCGAAGGACTAATGGGGCTGGTTGAGCGGGCTAATCCTCTCACTCCCTTATAGGGAGTCCCTCTGCCCCGTTGGGCTTCAAAGCGGAGCAGGTAGGGCGGGCTGTGTGGGAGGACCCCCTCACACACCCGCCATTGCCACCCGGGGCATGGAGAAAGGTGGCAGATTGCCTCTGGGGGAGGCCTGCCTACTCCCAACTCCTGCAGTCCAGCTCCTCTCTCGAGCACACGCACAAAATACACTTTAAAAAAAAAAAATAAAAAAAAAAAAAAATACAAATAAATGTATGCTATTCAACAATTGGAAGCATTCTCGCCTTATTAATCAATGACAGGGGTAACATGACAGATTTTATATCCTGCCATTTCGGTCGCCACCTTTTTTGCATAAATATAGCAGCCATTATCATTTGCATAATTATGAATATATTATTAACAACACAGGATACACGTATAGGGGAGATATGCGTTGCTAACTCTTTTCCCTGTCAGGAGCCTAACGCCCCGGGGGGTCAGAGACGGGACCTTTTCGGAGGACCACTGACGTATGTAACCGTCGCAGTTTTTTGTGATGTCACTCTTTAGGGGTGTGCACATTTTTCACTGCACCGGGTGGAGTTTTTGGGTTGTGTTTTGCACGCCACAGGCTTTTCAACAGAAAAAAAACAGCTGGAGGCAGAATGGTTGCAAAACACTACGGGTTTGTTACCTAACTCTGGGTTTCAAGACCAGTCCACCTCCAGCTGTTGCAAAACTACTACTCCCATCAGCCACGGTCTGTCAGTGCATGCTAAGAATTTTACTTTTGCTGCATCTAGGGTGCCACAGTTTAGAGACCCGTGCATAAAGGCCTGAAAAATGGGGGCCTGCAGAACTTACAATACTAGAAGTGCCAGCATTCCCAGGCATGCTGGAAGTTGTAGTTCTGCAACATCTAAAGGGCAATATGTATTCGAACGTCCTTGGGCCTTGAGGACACTGAAGTCAGGACGTTCGCATACGTCCTATGTCCAAAAAAATGTTAAATTCATTATGCTAAATAACAAGGAAAAGTGCCTAAATACACATTTGCCAACCAGGGTGTCTGCAGCTGTCCAGGCATGCTGGGACTTGTAGTTTTGTAAAAGCAGGAGACACATTTTTTGTGAAATACTAATATCTGATCATATATACTAACTTTTAAACTAGACTAAAATGCAGTTGAAGATAATGAAATAACAGTGGTCAAAATACTTACACAAATCAGCAACTTTTCCTCAGATACAGTGAAATTACTTCCAACCATCTTGCTCTGCGATTGCGTTGCGATCATAAAGTTGGAAACTGGCAAGGGTCCAGGAAATGGTCGCGTGTTGTTCGCGTGTTGATTGCGCTGCTTGGACCGAGATGGGTCCATATGGCTTCGGCTGTATGGACCACAGTAACTCTTTTCCCTGTCAGGAGCCTAACGCCCCGGGGGGTCAGAGACGGGACCTTTTCGGAGGACCACTGACGTATGTACCCGTCGCAGTTTTTTGTGATGTCACTCTTTAGGGGTGTGCACATTTTTCACTGCACCGGGTGGAGTTTTTGGGTTGTGTTTTGCACGCCACAGGCTTTTCAACAGAAAAAAAACAGCTGGAGGCAGAATGGTTGCAAAACACTACGGGTTTGTTACCTAACTCTGGGTTTCAAGACCAGTCCACCTCCAGCTGTTGCAAAACTACTACTCCCATCAGCCACGGTCTGTCAGTGCATGCTAAGAATTTTACTTTTGCTGCATCTAGGGTGCCACAGTTTAGAGACCCGTGCATAAAGGCCTGAAAAATGGGGGCCTGCAGAACTTACAATACTAGAAGTGCCAGCATTCCCAGGCATGCTGGAAGTTGTAGTTCTGCAACATCTAAAGGGCAATATGTATTCGAACGTCCTTGGGCCTTGAGGACACTGAAGTCAGGACGTTTTGTGAAATACTAATATCTGATCATATATACTAACTTTTAAACTAGACTAAAATGCAGTTGAAGATGATGAAATAACAGTGGTCAAAATACTTACACAAATCAGCATCTTTTCCTCAGATTTAGTGAAATTGCTTCCAACCATGTTGCTGTGTGATTGCGTTGCGATCATAAGTTGGAAACTGGCAAGGCTCCAGGAAATGGTCGCGTGTTGTTCGCGCGATTGCGCATGCGCGATCGAAAAATCGCAATCGCAATATGTTTTTTGGTTAAAATATCATAAATATTCGATTTCAGAGTGCTGCTACAGCAGTTTTTGAAATATCTGCAATCAATTTCGCATTCGCATTTTGTGAAATTGCGTTAAAATATCTCGAATATTCGATTTCAGAGTGAGCCAATCAGAGCGCTCCTCCAGCATATCTCGAAATTGCGCAATAAATATCGCATTCGCATGTTGCGATATTTCGATAAAATATCACGAATATTCTGAGCCAATCAGAGCGCTCCTCCAGCATATCTCGAAATTGCGCAATAAATATCGCATTCGCATGTTGCGATATTTCGATAAAATATCACGAATATTCTGAGCCAATCAGAGCGCTCCTACCGCAGTTATAAAAAAATCGCAATTATTTTCGCATTCGCAATAGCGAAAAATCGCAATCAATTAATTTCGATAAAATATCACGAATATTCGAATTTAGCGAATATATCTCGAATATTCGAATATATATTCGAGATATATCGCGAAATCGAATATGGCATATTCTGCTCAACACTACTGGTTTGTTGCATTTGCAGACTGTGAGAGTGTAGTGGTTCGAAAGCGAGTCGGGTGGCGTCGGAGCAGTGTGTGACTGCCGGAGCCGCTGACTAAATTCACTAGGTTGTAGGGAACCATAGAAGGCCTGGTAGATGGCTGTTCGGGTGACTAGACTGGGCAAAGCCCTAAACAGGGAACGAGTAAGGATTTTAGACATGTCCCTAAAGATGGGACTCTTGAAAGGTAGGCGCTTGCCACTGACTACAGGTTGGTGCTTCTGTATGCCCTGTAGGAGGGACTTGACTGCATGGGCTCGAGAATATTGACGGTTTACTGGGGTCCTGCAGGGACAGGAAATGCTGGATGCCATCTAGATATGGCGTGATAGTATTGAGAAATGCTCAGCTGCATGTGGCAATACGATATGAAGGCTAGGATGTGTCCAACTGCTGCTTCGGGGCAAGGGGCCAAAAATTTGCGATTAGTGTTCCAAGCAGTGCGATAGGCCTTCAGTGTGTTGCGTGCCAAGGAGTGGTTAATAAGTTGGATTGCGTTGGTGAGATGTGACTTCAGTCCATCGTCAGCAATGTCCATGGTGGGACAGGGATAGTTGTTGGGTCGGCTCCAGGCTCTTGCTGGAAAAAAACATCCATTCCAAGGTTGGAATAGGAAAGCGCATCAGCTGCTTTTTGCATTTGCCTGAAAAAAGGTCTACATAAGATATTAACTGGTGACGGAGTGACAGCTGCGCGAGCCTGCGCAGGAAGTGATGGGGAGTGACTTAGATCTACCTTAATTGATGATGTCGGCTGTGGCCTGATTGTCTGTGGTGAAGAACAGTGTCTGTCCTGTTCAAGTGTGGTCCCAGACCTGGGCAGCTGCCACGATGGGGTGCAGCACGAGGTGTAATGAAGACTGGGTGAAAAAATTTAAGAGAATTTCTGGGGGCCAAGTTTTGGAGAACCAGTGGCGGCCTAAAAATGGCTGCAAAAGCCTTTGGTGGCTCGGCTGACACTGCCAGGATGAAGATTGAAATGCTGTTCTATCAGGTGGGGAAGTTGTCCCACATAGCTAAGTCTGCTACTGATGCTTGGTCTAGTTTGAGAACTTGGACTGGATCTTGCATTGGTGTGAGAAAATCAAGACAATACACAGGTGCTCAACAAGACGATATACATGCACTCGCAGGCCAACGTGCACTCGCTGGTGCTGGATGAAAACCTGAACCAACCGCAGGGAAAAAACACAGAGAAAAGATGCGCGGCCCGCGCGCCACTGAAGACGAACGGCCAACTGGGTGCCACTGTGTGTCTGTGTGGCTGATCGTTTGTCACTGAGGTGTGTTTGCAAGTTTAGTTTGTATTCGGGTTTGCACGTAGGTGCCTGCCGCAAAGTGTTTTATACTACTGCAGACAATATTGTGCGGTTGCAAGGGTGTCAGTGAGTGTCAGGTTGCTGGGACAATATTGTGTGGTTGCAGGGGCCTTGAGTATGAAGGTTTGTTTTGAGACGGCATTGCGTGGTTGCAAGGGTCTCAGTCTGGTTTGCTGAGACGATATTGCGTGGTTGCAAGGGTCTCAGTCTGGTTTGCTGAGACGATATTGCGTGGTTGCAAAAGGTCTCGATGAGTGTGGCGCTGCTGAGATGGTATTGCATTTGCAAGGGTCTGAACTACGGTGTGAGGCTGCTGAGACGGTATTGCGTGGTTGCAAGGGTCTCGATGAGTGTGGGGCTGCTGAGACGGTATTGCGTTTGCAAGGGTCTCAACAATGGTGTGAGGCTGCTGAGACGGTATTGCGTGGTTGCAAGAGTCTTGATGAGTGTGGGGCTGCTGAGACGGTATTGCATTTGCAAGGGTCTGAACTATGGTGTGAGGCTGCTGAGACGGTATTGCGTGGTTGCAAGGGTCTCGATGAGTGTGGGGCTGCTGAGACGGTATTGCGTTCGCAAGGGTCTCAACAATGGTGTGAGGCTGCTGAGACGATATTGCGTGGTTGCAAGGGTCTCAGTCTGGTTTGCTGAGACGATATTGCGTGGTTGCAAAAGGTCTCGATGAGTGTGGCGCTGCTGAGACGGTATTGCATTTGCAAGGGTCTGAACTACGGTGTGAGGCTGCTGAGACGGTATTGCGTGGTTGCAAGGGTCTCGATGAGTGTGGGGCTGCTGAGACGGTATTGCGTTTGCAAGGGTCTCAACAATGGTGTGAGGCTGCTGAGATGGTATTGCGTGGTTGCAAGGGTCTTGATGAGTGTAGGGCTGCTGAGATGGTATTGCGTTTGCATGGGTCTCAACAATGGTGTGAGGCTACTGAGATGGTATTGCGTGGTTGCAAGAGTCTTGATGAGTGTAGGGCTGCTGAGACGGTATTGCGTTTGCAAGGGTCTCAACAATGGTGTGAGGCTGCTGAGACGATTTTGCATGGTTGCAATGGTCTCAACAGGTGTCAGGTTGCTGGGCCGAGATTGTGTGGTGACAATTTTTCTTTTTTTTTCTGCACTTTTTATATTTCTTTTTGCTTTTTTTTTTTTTTTCTCTGTTTGCGTTTTGTAAGGGTCATGTGTTGCAAGGGTCTTAACAAGGGTGTCAGGCTGCTGAGACAATTTTGTGTGCTTGCAAGAGTCTCCATGAGTGTGGGGCTGCTGAGACGGTATTGCGTTTGCAAGGGTCTTAACAAGGGTGTCAGGCTGCTGAGACAATTGTGTGCTTGCAAGAGTCTCCATGAGTGTGGGGCTGCTAAAACGGTATTGCGTTTGCAAGGGACTCAACAAGGGTGTCAGGCTGCGGAGACAAATTTTTCGTCGTTGCAACGGTCTCAACAGGTGTCAGGTTGTGGGGCTGAGATTGTGTGGTGGCGATTTTTTTTTTTTCTGCACTTTTATATTTCTTTTTGCTTTTTTTTTTTTGCGTTTTTTTGCGTTTTTTTTTATTTATTTATTTATTTATTTGTAAGGGTCATGTGTTGCAAGGGACTTAACAAGAGTGTCAGACTGCTGAGACGATTTTGTGTGGTTGCAAGAGTCTCGATGAGTGTGGGGCTGCTGAGACGGTATTGCGTTTGCAAGGGTCTCAACAAGGGTGTCAGGCTGTGGAGACGAATTTTGCGTAGTTGCAACGGTCTCAACAGGTGTCAGGTTGCTGGGCTGAGATTACGTGGCGGCAATTGTTTATTTTTTTTTTTGTTTATATATTTTTTTCCTTTTTGCGTTTTTTTTTTTTTTTTTTTTTTTTTTGCATTTTGTAAGTTGTAAGGGTCATGTGTTGCAAGGGTCTCAGCAAGGGTATCAGACTGCTGAGATGATTTGCATGGTTGCAAGGTCTCAATCAATAAGAATTGGGTTACTGAGAAAGGATAGAAACACCTGGTTTGTTTGTACCTTAAGCAAGCAGTATAAGGTAGAAGGACAACACCTGTTTGAATCGTAGGTTCCGCAGGGGCCACTAATGAACGATATGGGAGAGAACGAATGGTAGCAAATTGATAAGACATAAAGCATGTGTAAATCTTACTTGCGACAGTGGGCCATGCGAGTGAGTTTGCGGCGGACTGTGGCTGGAGTGAAACATGTCGGGAACGTGTAGCGTGCTGCCGTGCATGGGGCAAAACAACGAGGTTTGGTGTAGAAAATAGAACACGAGAAGTACGTATCAATGCTTTGTAAGCTCCACTGCGGGAACCAAACATATGGTACAGGTGACACCATGAGTGGCCACGAATTTGACATGACAAACAAGCTAACGAATCCTACCTGGGACAGTAAAGTGCGACTGGGTTTGCTTTGGACTGGAGTGGATGTGCAACACAACCCAAGAGTGTGGTGTGGCGCCATGCATGACGCACAGGCAATAACTTTGGTAAATAAATGAGAGAGAAGAGCCGTGTACAAGCAATTTGTAAGTTCCGCTGTGGGAACTAAAACACACGACATGGGGGAAACAATGAATGACAACGGTAGAAAGTATGCAATGTATGTGATACAAAATGGTTGTAAAATGCATGAAATGAATCCGATACGAATTGATAGTAAGGAGTATTGAACGAATCTGATACAAATTGGTTGTAGAGTGTATGCTACCCCTTGCTTTGAAACCGAACACCTACCAACCACCCATCCCCCCAGGCTAATCAAGTGCAGACAAGGCACCATGTGAGTCCAATTACCACCTCAATCTGCCAAAGAACCCATACAAACACATGTCAATCTCCAAATGGATTTAGCCCTGGTTCACACTGGGTACGATTTGGAACGATTTGAGATGCGATTTGACATGTCAAATCGCATCTCAAATCGGCAGCAATTGTTGGCAATGGCACTGTCCTAATCAGTGCGACGCCACATCTGCGATTTCAAAAAGTAGTTCCTGTACTACTTTTTGCGATTTCGGGCCGCGATTTACATTAAATTGCGGCCGAAATCGCGGCAAATCGCGGCAAAATCGCGGCAAAATCGCAGCCGCGAAATCGCGGTAAAATCGCGCATTTTACCGCGATTTTGAATTCGCAACAAATGAATCGTATGTTTGGCAGAAGGAAGTTACAAATGTACTACGCCTGAGCCGAATGATGTTGGAACATGAGCAAAAGTAACTCAGAGGCAGTTTTTTTCCAAAAGGGGTGCAGGATAGGAAGCATAACGAATTGCAAGATTGCACAAGATACGAAAAGGTTTGAATCCTACCTGCGACAGTAAGCGGGAACCGCCGGCGAAGACCATGAAGGGAGAAGCCGCAAAGCGCTTGCGATGTCGAATGCGATTGAATGCGCAGACTCACGGACATGAGGTGAGCTGGAAAGAGTCGGCCCAGTGACGTGTAGTACCGCACACTGAACCGACAAAGAGCATGTGTGAGTGGGCTGCTTAAATACCCTCCGGGCTCCTCCCATAAACTCAGGCCACCATACTGGCCTTCTTATATATATATATATATATATATATATATATATATATATATATATATATATATATATATAGTGAATACAGGATCCTCGGTTTAGTAACAATTTAACTGTTACAGTAACAATTTAACCACACAAATATTAATTGGTTTTAAATAAATCAGTATTTCTGTGATAATTAATGTTGGTTCTAAATGTGGTTAAGCTATAGATTTTGCAGGACCGATTCTTGCTATTTGTATAAATGGAAATTAGGAGGAGACATGATGAATGTTTTCCTTCTGTTTTAAACTAAGAAGTCAGTTTATTTTTATGAAATGACTACTTCTGGAATTCTTCACCATATGTTTCTGCAAATATATATACTAATCATTCCAGAAGGCTTTATTTTAGTAAGTACATACTAGTAAAGCTATTACTTGACATAAAATATGTATTTTTAAACAAATTAAAAGCAAACTCTAGTGATGAAAAGTTCAAACGTGACTTATCACGGACAGCAGATTTAACCATCCTGAAGTCAATATATATTACATTTTTTCTGTCACTGAATTTTTTCAAACGCAATAGGTGGTATAACAGGGAATGTATTTGGATTCTTAAAAGAACATCCAAGTATTATCTTTTAATGGCATTGTACATTTAGTGCTTACCCCCACAGGAGCCGCTGGTGATAATAGGTTCTCTATTCTGCCACGACTGTCTTAACCACGTAAGGACCGAGCGTGTATTTTAAAAATGACTTTTTCAAGTTAATATTTCACTTTTTTTAATAAAAAAATAAGTTAGCCCAATTTTTTTTCTATTGCAAAAGATAATGTTACGGCGAGTACAGTAAGTTGATACCCACTCTTCAAAATTGCTCCGCTCGTGGAATAGCGTCAAACTTTTACCCTAGAAATCTCCAAAGGCGACGTTTAAAAAATTCTACAGTTTGTCAAGATTCTCGACAAGCCTAACAAGGAACTCGTCAAGGAAGACGATGTTTCATTTACGATGAGTCGTGTGTACGAGGCCTTAGAAAGTACTTGTGCCTAGTAAATAACGTTGGCTGGCATCAATGGGGCCTTTCTTTAAGTGGTGCACTGCCCCTTTAAATGTGTGTGTGTGTGTGTGTGTGTGTAGATAATAGAAAATAGGCTGCAGTTTTTATTTGGGCTAACAGCGGGTGGCTGGCAACTAGGATGTTTAGTTCAGCTCACCACATCCTGTTCCCAATGACTTGGAGATCAGCAGGTTTCAGAAGCCGGGTCCTGGATCTTCACACAAGCTGCAGTCTCTCAACTCCAATCCTGAAGATGCAGCGACCAGATGACGTGGAAAGTGACAATCTGCAACTTGTGGCAGGTGACGTGGCAAATCACAATCCGCATCTGGTGGTAGGCGATGGTGGCAAGTGACACACTCAGGGCTCTCACTGATTCGGCATCATGGTGAGTTGAACTATTTTTATTTTATATTAAAATGTAATAATAGAAATAATGCACTTCAATCATCCTGACACCATAACAACCATGGTGCCAGGATGATTGAAGCGCCAACACCAGCTATATCCCCGATAAATTGCTCTCAAAAAACATATTTTCTAGCAGTTTAGACTCTGGATCCGCCCTGAGTTGGACGCATGTCTAAAAACCTTGCAGCATGCATTGTCATGAGATGAGCAAAATGATATTGGTAAAATTGATTAAGGTATAAAATGACCAATTTTGCTGCCAGTGAAATTTTGCAGAAACTAAAACTCATTTACACTTATTGAGATGCTTAGGCAAAAGTTTGTTGTTTCATTTAGTGTTCTTTGTAATTTTATTTGGCCTTTTTTGTGTATTTGATTGTAATGAATACAGCTTAGACATGTGAAATTTCGCTTCGGTCCAAATCTAAATTTGGACGAAATTTTGGTTATTCAGATGTATCCAATTTTCCAAAAAACAATAGTAAGGACTTTAGTTAAAATTCATTTTGTTACGTTTCCTTTTTTTTTTTTATGAATTCCAAATTTGCAGAACGATGAAAAATTATGTTTCTTTCCTTTATTTTTCATTGCCGGCATTCTTTTGCTTACATTCAGCTACCAGTAGGGAAGCCCATTGGCAGCTGATCAGTCATCGGTTGTTAAGGATGCAGCAGCTGGCTTCCTGGCCCACTCCTTAACAACCAGCTATTCTTCACAGAGAATTTGGATCGATCGAAAAAAAAGATTGGACCGATTCAAATTAGAATCATTCTGAAAATTTGGAATTTGTTAGAAAATGAATAAACAAAACGAAACCAAACAAATCTTAATAAATTCTGAAACAAATCCACAAAACAAAATTAATTAGAATGAATTTATATGAAACTAAAGACATTTTTCCGTTCTGCACATGTCTACTACAGCTGTTTTGGGAACGCCCTGGATGAGATTTTTCATCTCTTTGAAAACATTTCCTCTCACTTCTTGTTGTGTGTCCAGTACATAGACAGCAAAAGACTATGAACAGGCATTTTAAAAAATTCCATATCCTTAACTAACAACATTTTTGTTTTAGGTATAGCTAGTGGTAGTTAGTTACATTCAACAGGACCTGCTCTGTAATGTTGAAGATGTTCATAGCTTCCCCAAGCCGCTTCTTCAGTTCCAATGAGTGTTGCAAAGGTATTCCAACATTTATTTCCACCTTAGTCCGATTTCCATGAAAGAACCCAAGAACAGGATGGGAGGTGTGAAAGCTGTGGAACCATTCTGTTCTAAATACATAATCCTATCCTTGGTGTGAAAAATTCAGAATATGTCTTAATTCCTTGATTGGCATGGCTTAAGGTTTGAATTGTTGTCAAATCGCTGGGTAGAGATGTTAAAATACCATTATATGTGGAAGACAGTTAGTGTTGAAAGCCCCTATCCCTGTTTAATTGTTACCCCTATGTCCTCCCACATTGCCCACCCACGTGCACGCTCTAGTGCATGCCGCAGCGGTATCTGTGACCCGCAGCCAAATACTGATTATGGTACCTTAATCACATGGTACATGGCCCTGGTACCATGTGATTGCTGTAACAAATCACAGCAAGCACATGAACAGTAGTAAACAATCCTGTCATTGTTTACTACTGTGTGAGCTCTGTGATTGGTCACAGCAATCACATCATTACAGTAGTACACAAGATTTCATGAATTAAACATTTACTGTCTTTTACCAGTTGCTTATTACAGTAATTATCACTGTACAAAATCCTGATCACCCTTTCAGAGTAATACAGTGTCACTATGGTAACACTGCACTGCTATGTTATATTTATAGTGTCCCTGATTACTGCCACACAAGTCATATTGTTCCCAATCACTGCCACACCGGTTACAGTGTCCCCGAACGGTACTGCACCATTCCTACTGCCCCTGATCACCGCCACACCAGTCCCAGTGTACCTGATTTTTGCCACATCAGTCATATTGTCCCTAATCACTGCCACACTAGTCTCAGTGTCCCTGATTACTGCCACACCAGTCTCAGTATCCCTGGTCACTGCCACACCAGTTATATTGTAACCTAATTACCGCCACACCAGTTACCGTGTCCCTGATCACCACAACACCAGTGTTCCTGGTCACTATTAGATGCTCCTAGATAGCCCTAAGGTTCTCCTTGGTTTTTGGGCCTCTCTATGTGGCTGGGCTGTGAAAAAGTCTCACACATGTGGTATTGCCATACTCAGAAGGAGGAGCAGAATGTGTTTTGGGGTGTAGTTTTAAGTATACCTATGCTGTGCGTTCGTTAGAATTATCTTATTAATTGACAACTTTGTGCAAAAAAAACTTGTGGTAAAAACAGGATATTTTGAAAAGACTCACTATGCCTTTCAGAAAATACATTGGAGTGTTTACTTTCTCAAATGGGGTAATCGTGTGGGTGTTTCTACTGTCCTTGTGCTCCAGGGCCTCCAAAAATGTGATAGGAAATTAGATGTGTAATTTATGCACCTAGAACACCTGAAGGTGCTCCTTGGATTTTATGCCCCTCTATGCAGCTAGCCTGTAAAAAAGTATCATATGTTGTATCCTTATACTCAGAAGGCATATCAGAATATGTTTTGAAGTGTAATTCTAAGTATCCCCATGCTGTGTGTGAGAAATATCTTGTTAAAAATTACAACTTTGTAAAAAAAACAACATTTACAATAAATTGTGAAAAAAAAATACAACTTAAAAAAACTCGCAGTGCCTCTTACTAAATACCTGGGATTGGATATGTGGGGGAAAAATTGCGCTAACTAAAAAAATTTGTGATAAGAGGTATGACCCAAAAAGCAGCCAGCACACAAACAAACAAAGTCCAGGCAAATAAATACAAAAAAGTGCAGCGCTAAAAAACATTAATGTGAAAAAAATGTTATAAAAACATAAACAATTGAAGAAACACTTGTGTAGTGAATGGTAAATGGGAAGTTAGCTCATGAGAGCCAAAGTATATGTGTCTAGCGATCAAGCTAGTGGAAAACACTGGATAAATGCAAAAAAGCAATCAAAGTTCAATGATCTGTGGGGAGAGTTCATGAAACTGCTTCCAGCTGGAAAGGTGAATGCACTTCACAGATGATGTAAATTCAAACAAACAGTGGTAATGGCTTGTCTGTAGCAATCTCCACGTTGGTATAGGAAATAAAAAGGGTACTCTTACCAGCTGTGGTGGACTTGCGTGCTAATACTAGCGCCAAGTCAGGTCAAGCGTGGTGGTCACAGCGGACCCTGGGTTTTGTGCAGATGGATGGCTCTGTTGGATGGTTCAGATGGTCGCTCCACTCAGGATATTGGAACCGATCTGGTCAGACGCTCTCTCCAAGGCAGAAACCCCAATGGGTGAGGCCAAATGATGGAAAAGGCCACACTCGTGGAACACAGCATATGTGAGGAATAAATGAATAAAAATGCTCCAATGGTGCAGGTCAAACAAGTAAAAACCGTGAAGGCTTTATTTTGTTAAAAAATGTAGCAGTAAAATCACGTGAAATTAGGATCATAAAAAGCAGTATGGGGTACTCAGCATGTTACCCAAAAAGCAGTATGGGGTACTCAGCAACATGCTGAGTACCCCATACTGCTTTTTATGATATGTTCCACAAGTGTGGCCTTTTCCATCATTTGGCCTCACCCATTGGGGTTTCTGCCTTGGAGAGAGCGTCTGACCAGATCGGTTCCAATATCCTGAGTGGAGCGACCATCTGAACCATCCAACAGAGCCATCCATCTGCACAAAACCCAGGGTCCGCTGTGACCACCACGCTTGACCTGACTTGGCGCTAGTATTAGCACGCAAGTCCACCACAGCTGGTAAGAGTACCCTTTTTATTTCCTATACCAACGTGGAGATTGCTACAGACAAGCCATTACCACTGTTTGTTTGAATTTACATCATCTGTGAAGTGCATTCACCTTTCCAGCTGGAAGCAGTTTCATGAACTCTCCCCACAGATCATTGAACTTTGATTGCTTTTTTGCATTTATCCAGTGTTTTCCACTAGCTTGATCGCTAGACACATATACTGTGGCTCTCATGAGCTAACTTCCCATTTACCATTCACTACACAAGTGTTTCTTCAATTGTTTATGTTTATATAACATTTTTTTCACATTAATGTTTTTTAGCGCTGCACTTTTTTGTATTTAAATACCTGGGATTGTCTACTTTCCAAAAAATAGTCATTTGAGGGAGTATTTGTACTGTACAAGCATTTTAGGGCCTCAAAAAATGAGAACGGCAGTCAGTACAAATTTATACAGTATACCATAGATTGTAAACTCTATACTGTTCACACTAAATAATGTACACTTACTTGGGTGATTTTTTTACCAAAGAAATGTAGCAGAATACATTTTGACCTAAATTTATAAAAAAGATTGTTTATTTGCAAAATTTTATAACAGAAACTAATAACATTTTCAGCCTTTTTTCATCTATACAACAAACAATAAAAAAACTTGGTACTGAATAGATACCACCAAAAGAAAGCTCTATCTGTTTCAAAAAAATTATAAAAATTTAATTTGGTTACTCGAGGTGGTTAACGATGGTTATTCCAGTATGAAGTAGACAACCTCTTTCACACCTCTTGCAAACCAGTTGTCCTCTCTGTGTAGGATGTATACCTCTCTGTCATTAAAGCGGGGGTTCACCCAAAAATAAATTTTTAACATTACATTCAGCCGAGTTGTCCTAATGACAATCGGCTGTTTTTTTCCCCGTACATACCATATTTCACCGCCGCTTCCAGGTATGTCTTCTGCGGGACTGGGCATTCCTATCTGATTGACAGGCTTCCGACCATCGCATACAGCTCATCACGAGTTGCCGAAAGAAGCCGAACGTCGGTGCAGCTCTATACGGCGCCTGCGCACCGACGTTCGGCTTCTTTCGGCAACTCGTGGCACGTAGTATGCGACAGTCGGAAGCCTGTCAATCAGATAGGAACGCCCAGTCCCGCAGAAGACATACCCGGAAGCGGCGGTGAAAATAAGGTATGTACGAAAAAAAAAAACAGCCGATTGTCATTAGGACAACTCGGCTGAATATAATGTTAAACATTTATTTTTTGGGTGAACCTCCACTTTAAGAAAATGACCCTTAAAGTTTTAAAAAAACAGAGGTTCTTGGCCTGTAGAACTTGTCAACTATGTTGGGCCATTGGTTTGTGGATTGAAAAATCCCCAAACATCTTCAACTTTACAGAACAGGTCCAGTTAAATGTGTCTAACTACTACTAGCTATACCATGGTCTGGATAAAGAGAAATACAGACATATTGGCTATGCTTTATTATTCCGTTGAGTTTTTTCACAGTGTCACCTGGATATGTTTTAACTTTAATTTTAATAAAATCATTAACAATGATCAGGAAGGGGGGAGGGTGCTGTTATTGTTTTTTTTTTGTATCTATTTTGCACATATGTAATAAAATGGTAGGAGGACCAGATGAAGTATAGAGTAACATATTAATACCCTAAACTAGGCTTCCAGGTTGGTAGTGTTTGTTAGGGTATTTCTAATGAAATACATCCTAAAAGAAAAAACTTTTTGATAGATCACAGATCAGATTTTCTGGTGTCAGAGTAGATTTTTACAGTTAAAAATAATGTTATAATACCTGTTTGCTTTAGTAGTGTAAATGCACTTGGTATGAAGGTATGGTCTGACCGCGAACTGCTAGTTCCCATACTATTTTATGATTATTAAAATGACTATATTATTTACATACACAACAAAGGTTACAGGAGTCAGAAAAAAAACCTGCTTTTAATAAAGATTAGGTAAAGCAAATGGACAGCATTATTAGCGATGTAAGCAGTTCATTGATGAAAATCCAAAGGAAGTGAAGTGGGAAAATGAGAAACATGGATGACAATGAAGCTTTGATAGAACCACTGAAATCTTACAGCAGGAGGGAAGTCAACTGGGACTCGGGAAAGTGGAAGTAAAGGCAGATGTTAGATAACCTTATGTATGTTTAGCATTATAGAAGCAACTGATAGAGTATGTGGACTGTATTTTTCAGCAGATTTGTGTTTTACGGTTCGCTGTATTAGTAGCATTTCAGTAAACAAAAGCCACACTGTTAAGATGCTCATTTAAAAGCACTAATTTCAAATAAATGTTAAAAAATAACTTATTTTATCCATATTTCAAATAAATAATCACACTTTCAACAAAAACAAATAATATTTAGAATAAATTGATAATGACTGTGAGCTCAATTTCTTGAATCAATACAGCCATGATTGGTTTAATGTTGACTCTTCCTTTTCCAGTTTAAGTTGTTGTATCAGATTTACAGGTTGCTAATAAGGATTTTTAACGTTTGCTTGCTCTTTATATCTGCCTGGAGCTCAGCTTTAAAGCTGAACTCTAGACAGATATCATATACACACACATTAATGCAGTGCTGTATTCATCAATACATTAATAAATTATTTTATTTATTCCAAACAATTTAAGTACTGGAAACAGCCTCTAAAGGAAAGCACAGACTGGAAGAAGCAGCACAAGGACCCACAGTTGTGCTGCAGTTTTCATGTGCTAAAAAAAAGCATGCTAATAGGAGGAGATAAAAGAATGATAGAGAAAATAGCTCTTCAGTTTGCTAATGCTTTGTTCAATCAAATGCTGGGGAAAGGGAAAGCAAAGAACAAAGTGCATGGACATAATCCAATAAAAGCAGTATATTTATTAGAAATAAAGAGTAAAAAGAATATAGATACAAAATTGGACCCACAAAACAGGAAGATAAAATTAAGCATATATCAAGTCCTAAGTAATGCCCTGTACACACGATCAGTTTTTCAGACAAGAAAACCATGTTTTTTTTTCAGCATGAAAAGGCTGAAATTTGTCTTGCATACACACGGTCACACTAATCTTGTCTGAAATTCCGAACATCAAGAACGCAGTGACGTACAACACGTACAACGAGCCAAGAAAAATTAAGTTCAATAGGCAGTTCGGCTCTTCTGCTTGATTCTAAGCATGCATGTTTTTTGCGGCGTAATTGCTTACAGACGAGCGCGATTCCCGATAAGAATTTTTCCTGTCACAAAAATAGAGAACCTGCTCTAAATCTTTTCTTGGCAGGAATTCTGAAAAGTGTGATGGTTCATACACACGGTAGGAATTCCTGACAAAAAGCTCACATCACACTTTTCTTGTCAGGAAAACTGATCGTGTGTACGAGGCATAAGGGTCCAGAAACACCATTGGAAGCCTGTGGTTGGCATTTCCATTCAGTTCAATATACATGCAGTGAAGAAGATGCAATAGCTTGAATCATGGCAGAAGGGATATACTCTTTACTTTTGGTCCACCTATACCAATACCATATTTAAAGCAAACAGACACCTAAGCCCTTCAAGATTTACATAAAATCTTAGTTTTCTGATCTTGGGAGGTGCTGTATTTCTTGGGTGCTTCTTTTTTTTATTACATTTTTTTATCTTTATTTATTCAATGCGACAGCACATTAAAGCCAGAATACAGCGCAGAGTAATAATATGGGGACTGCAATTTATAAACAGTCATGACAAACCTTATATAACCTTATATAACCAATCGTATGACACAACCACAGGTGACAAGTACATTTAAAATGTAAAAGGAGTGGTTACAGACTGCCTTCCCGTTTACATGGGCTAAGTCTTCTCTAAAATACCTAGGTGTCCGGTTGACGGACAGGCATGAGACCCTTTATCCAGCCAATTTCCCCCCCTTGCTAGCTACAGTGAAAAATGACTTGGCCACTTGGACTAAGACGGCTTTTACCTGGTTGGGGAGGCTGGCTGTAGTAAAGATGAACATCCTCCCGTGCATTCTGTTCTATATGCAGATGATACCCATGTCCCTCCCTAGGGTTTTTTTCACCCAGATGTCCAGCCTGATATCAAAATTTATTTGGCATGACCGGAAGCCGAGAATTGCGCTTCGGTTGCTCACATGTCCGGGGGAGGCGGGGGGCCTGGGTCTTCCGGATATTCAGAGATACCACAGGGCAATTGTTCTCCAGAGGATACTCAATTGGCGCTTTCACACTGCCTCCAAGCTTTGGTTTTCCCTGGAAAAGTGTATGGCGGGTAGGAACCTCTCCTATGCCCCGTGGCTGTCCCGGGGAGATAGGGGGCTGTCGGATTCTGCTTCCCCGCTAACAAACCCAGACCCTAAGGATCTGGGACCGGCTTAATGCTCGGCTGGCCTTGGCTCCTCCCGTGTCCCCCTTGGCCCCACTAGGCGGCTTTCTGTGGTTTCCACCAGGGGAGCAGACGGGCTTTTTTGGGCCATGGGTTGAGGATAGTAACGCTAGTTGTGGTAAGCTTCTGCGAGACGGTAAGCTTCTGCCCCTAGAAACACTTAGAGGACGGCACGGGTCCTTTCCCATGGACTTTTGGCTCTACCGACAGTTACATCACTTCTTCGCGACCCACGGGGATACTTCTACTTTCGGGGCCTTTGAACGCCTCTTTATTGAGGAGGAACCGATCCCACATATGATCTCTGAACTTTACCGTTTGCTTAGCTTTACGACCTCCACACAGAAACCCACTTTTGTCCGGACCTGGGAAAGGGACTTGGAAACAACTTTTACCCCCAGCCAGCTGACGCAACTGTACCAATTTACCCGATCTAGCTCAATTGATTCCAAGACCCAGGAAACAAACTATAAATTACTGTCGCGTTGGTACCGGGTGCCTGTGGACTTAGCTAGGATCTACCCTTCCAGGTCAGACCGGTGCTGGAGGGGATGCGGCCACAGGGGTACACTCCTGCACATCTGGTGGGATTGTCCAGTGATCAGTCCTTTCTGGTTGGAAATACAGTCCCAGATCAAGGCAATTCTGGACCTGGACGTTCCTTTCTCCCCGATTCACTTTCTATTGCACATTCCTCCCTTGCCGGCAAGCCAGTATAGACGCAGTCTACTGCCCCACCTTTTGAACACATGGTCGGCCTGGACGGCGTACTTCTCAGACACGGGACATGTCTCTTCCAGTCTAGATGTGGCATTGTTAGAATTGGCAGATCCCTCTCTTAAGCAAAGTCCTCGGGCCCCATAACCTGATGCGGTACCCTTGATTAAGCTGCTTTGACCTTCTACTCTCAGCTGCTAACATTGGGAGATGGTGGCGGCAAGTGGTGCAGGGGAGGAGCTGGACGTCTGACCTCAGGTACGTTCCTTCTGATTCCTCTCTATTTCTACTTTTCTTTCTCTGTCCCTCTTTCTACCTCTCTCTCTCTCTCTGGTCTCCTTTGCTCCATTCTCCTCTGCTTTTCCCCTTGGGACCTACTGATATTGATATTGATACTGTACTGAAGGTCCTGGTAGCTGGTGAGCTGGGGGGGGGGGGGTGAGCACTGGGGGCTCTGGCTGGTTGGACGGACTCAGCGGACCGCTGCCGGGGGGGCAGCCCGGCCCCTTCTGGGGTTGAGCACCCCGGGGCGGGTGTGCCGACCGCTGTGGAGGTCGGCCGAGGTTGCTGTGGGTGAGAAGGTAAGATGAAGGTCCATGGTGGCCCCTTTCCCTCACGCGCATTCGGCTGGCCTACCCTTTATTTTGCACAACATATGTTGTTTCAATTGTTGTCCGTTGGCCTCCGGTCCTTGCCCCTTCTTCGGCGAGTACCCAATTTTTTTTACCTGATGAGATGTTGGAGATGTGTCGCCCCTATACTTCTATACTTTAAGTTCCAGTATTTGTATTTTGTATTTTGGGGAGATCTCAATTCTCAGCTCGCTACCTGGCCCTAAGGCCTCTGTGATACTATTGCGAGCACTAGGTCCCAATGTGTTAATATGCAACCTCTTTTTCAAAGTCTACCTTGTTTTCTATGTTATGTTGATAAAACAAAAATGGATGGCTTACTGTTTGATGTAAGACGCTTCTGACAACATGCGTTGTCATGTATTGCTATGCTGTCCTCAAATAAAGATTTAAATTTTTTTTTTTTTTTTTAAGGAGTGCCCTGGTGTGTGATCCTGCCTTATAGTACCCATATTAAAGCGGGGTTCCGGGCATAATTGTATTTTTTATTTTTGCAAGTTCAAATTAATTACATTAATTACATTCCATTAAACATATTAATAGCTCCCCAATCGATTAGGAAATCATTATAATCACTTGCCTTATATGTGTGCCGTTTCCATCATATGTGTGGGCGTCTGAAGCCCAGTTCCTGTTTCTTCCTTGTTTTCAGGGAGAGGTGCATGCTGGGTAACCAGTATGCACCTCTCGATCTCGCGCATGAGCAGTAGAGCAGCGCTCATAGCGCAGTTCGTTTGTTTTGTTGTAATGACAAGGGGCAACGATGGAGGAACATCCTGCCCAATTGTTATGACAACACAGAGCATTCTTCCCTTTTAAAAAATAGTGCTGAGATCCGCCTTAATCACGTAATTTCCTGTAAGGAAATACAGGCATACCCCGCTTTAAGTACACTCACTTTACATACACTCGCGAGTAAGGACATACCTGTGAGTGTATGTAAAGTGGCTCTCAAGTTAAAGCTGCAGCCGAGTAATCCGTGCACGAATAGTTCAGATTCCCTGCTACTTGGAAAAACACTCCCTGACACCCCCATTACAGTCCCTGACACCCCTACTATAGTCCCTGACACCCCTCTACAGCCCCTGACATTCCCACTACAGCCCCTGACACCCCAGAAGTGAAGAAAGGTATTGCTTCACTTTAAGTACATTTTCGTTTTACATACATGCTCTGGTCCCATTGTGTACTTAAAAGTGGGGTATACCTGTAACGCGATTTTTAGGCACAGTAATGCCCAGAGTCTCCTGGGAAATGAGTGTCATCATTTACCAGGAGACAATGGGGTCTTAGGAAAGTAAGTTCAACCACAGAGGACAGCCAGATAGAAGTGAGTAAAAAAAAAATGTTTTACATTTTTTTTTTTTTTTTTTACATTAAAGGCAAGCTTTTTATAGAAAGTAAATTTTTAGGGTGGAACTCTGCTTTAAGGAGCAAAAGTGCATCATCAATAAGATGGGGGGGAAAATCTGCCCCTGTGACAGGTAACAGGTCCCAAAAGGCAGCACAGTGGTGCAGTGAGTAGCACTTTCGCCTAGCAGCAAAAGGTTTGCTGGTTCGAATCCCAACCACGACACCATCTGCCTGGAGTTTGCATGTTCTCCCTGTGTCTGCGTGGGTTTCCTCCGGGTACTCCGGTTTCCTCCCACACTCCAAAGACATGCTGGTAGGTAAATTGGATCTCGTTCAAATTGGCCCAGTATATATGTATATATGTGTGCATGACTGTGTGTCCCTTGCGTGTCATGATCCTACGGGGTAAAAATGACCGCACCAGCCAAGCAGATACTGGCTGGAAAAAGCGCCCAGAGGCGATTCAGTTCGCATGCGTTGCGCTATACAAGTCATTCATTCATTCAAAAGGCTGCAGGACTATTTACTAAGGGTAGCATGGCTCGCGCATGCACAGTAGGAAGCTGGCTGTGAAGCCGCAAAGAGCCACACAGCCTGCTTCCCTTAATAAATATGTTGGCGCTGGGGACCCAAAGATCCATGAAGAACTGGCCCAGGTGTGGACAGCACTAGATCCCTGAACAAGGATACAGTATTTATAAGCGCTGACTTTATTTTTTCTTTCAGAGGAATATCAGGTCAGCTGTATTGCCAGACAGGGCTGTGCTGTGTAAATATCAGGAATGGATAGGCAAAAAACATATCTATTGTCAATTTCAAATACAGTAATGGTTCATGTTGATCATCTCCCATCCCACATCATTACAGAAAAGTCAATTAACTGCACTAATTAGCAGACTGTCTTATAGAAGTAAATTCTAGAAGGAAAAAGTAAACTCCCCACTAATTTTTGTTTAATTTTATTTCTTTTTTTATGAAACCAAATGCTGAATAAGCAGATATAAAAGGCAGATCAGTACATCCCTGCATTACTTAATGACAATATTGAAGGCACCGACTGTTCATAGACAAATAACATTATCAGTAACAGCTGTGGAATTGCATTTCAGGACAATGACAGAAATTGCATTTAAGAGATACAGGATAATGAGATTAAACATTGCAATGCTTTGTATTTATGACTTGAATTTTAGAAAATACACTTAAATAAAAGTACACTGGCCAGTGTCTCAGACATCTGAGTCTGATAGAAAATGGGCAGCAGATCAAGTCTACTTAAAAGTGAGAATTATTGGAAGACATTCTACTGTTAAATTGGAATATAAATTATCTTGCATCAATATTAAAAGAAAGGTTATGTTTAAATGTATTGTTTGAGGCCCTGTCCGGTATTTAAATAATGTTCAAAAGCATTTCCCCCTATTTTGTCCTGCAAGGCTGCAAATGCCTGATTTGGATTACATTGTTTAGGTAATGCTGGCATTTGTAGGCTTATGTTCCAGAGCGCAAGTCAGTAAAAATTGCATTTTTAAACACTACCTCCAGGCAACAAGTGCAATCACTGAGTGAACTGCTAATGTTAACCAGGCAATAATGCTGCTATGCTAATGTCAGATATTCCATTAAGTTTAGCATATTCTAAATTTTAGTAACTCATTGCTTTCCTTGCAGACCTATTTAGCAAGATACCTTATGTTTTTCTGGATTGGGTCTCTTGTAATAAGGTTCTGAACTAAGAAGTTTCCCTGTCTCTAGTTCTGTGAGGCAGCTTGGAACCTAGAATGGCAAGGGCTCAGAGGCCCAGATTCACGTAGAAGTGCGGCAGCGTAACGTAACGTAGATACGTTACACCGCCGCAAGATTTCGCCGGCGGACTCCGGCGTAAGCCCGCGTAATTCAAAGGGGCGTGTGCCATTTAAATTAGGCGCGCTCCCACGCCGGATGCGCATGCTCCCTTTTGAATTTCCAGCCGTGCTTTGCGCGAAGTGACGTCATTTTTTCGAACGGCGACGCGCGTAGCGTACTTCCGTATTCCCGGACGCCTTACGCAAGAAGGAAAAATTTTCAAATTTCGACGCGGGAACGACGGCCATACTTTATACAGCACATACGTGTGCTGTGTAAAGTTAAGGCACCAAAAACGACGACTAACTTTGCGACGGGAAACTAGTCTAGCAGCGACGTAGCGAACGCGAAAAGCCGTTGTGGATCGCCGTAACTCCTAATTTGCATACCCGACGCTGGTTTACGACGCAAACTCCCCCCAGCTGCGGCCGCAGTATTGCATCCTAAGATCCGACAGTGTAAAACAATTACACCTGTCAATCTAGGGGCTATCTATGCGTAACTGATTCTATGAATCAGTCGCATAGATACTCTGAGAGATACGACGGAGTATCTGAGATACTCCGTCGTATCTCTTTTGTGAATCTGGGCCAGAATACCCGGAGAGTGCATTTTTTAGGCTCTAGAGTTGGTGTTCCCAGACTATCAACAACATTGAGCATTTAAGCAATCCTATATCAGTTTTGACAGAGTGTACATTTAGGCCGGGTTCACACCTATGCGAATTTAATGCGCGTTTCCCCGCATTAAACTCGCATAGCAGTAGAATGTGACTAGCTGTCTATGGAGCCGGTTCACATATCTCCGCAGTGACGGAAAAACGTGTGCCTTTTTTGGTGCGTTTCAGGTTCTATTTCAGCCCAAAATTCAGTCCCTAATTTTGTGACTACCTCTCCCATGAGGCCTTGTATTTTTCAATACCCCAGAACTGTAATTGTGACGGATCTTTATTATGGAATGATGCAAAGTACCGTGATACATTGTGTTTCGGAAAACCTTTGCATATATTTTGAATATGTTCCTTTATTCTTACTTTGAGGGCTCTTTTAGTCCTGCCTACATACTGAAGTTTGCAACTGCATTGCAATATGTATATTACTCCCTCAGTATGGCATCCTATAAAGTCCCTAATAGTATGAATAAAGTGAATGATGAGCGCAAAAATAAATGGAATAATGCATATACCACATCAATAATGTGAACGATTATAAGATAAAATAAGTAAGATCCTCATAAATTGAGGAACTAACACACAAAACACACCAATCACCACTATACTAGTGGCAGCTGAAGTGTGCAATCAGGGGTATTGATACAATGAAATGTCCAAAAATGTGATAAATAATAAAAGTGTCCCAAGTGACAGCAATGAAGTGATCCGTGTATAGAAACTGGCAGCGATGAAATATATCCAATACAGAATGATGTAAACTTTCACACGGCAGGTGGGCTCACAGAGCGCTTACCTCCCTCACATGGGAAACCAGCATAGAAATCCTCAGATGGGATGCCTGCAAACTTCTCTCTTCTCCGATGGACGACTGTAGTCCAATGGACTCTCTCCAGAAACGTGTCCTTCTCACTGTGTGTAGTTCCAGGCTTCACAAAAATGGCCGCTCCGTATCCATACAATCACAGGTGGTTTGAAAGAAAAGAAAGGCTCCAATAGTGAAGTATTTCCAGACGGAATTTAATAGACTTCCATAGATGAATAAAATAGTTTAAACATGAAAACTTTAAAATACAGCAACGCGAAGTGTCAAGCAGCGATGGTGCAGACGAGATGCCGCGTCACTTCCGGTTACGTCTAGATGTGCCTTACGCGTTACGTCACGACACGTGACTTCATCAGAGGCTGGGGATTGGCTAGACTGGCTCTTGTTAAATAGTCCCATAGGCGGAAGTTGGATGCGGCCTAATAGTATGTGTTTGTCCAGTGTTGGTTCCAATAAAATCAGTTCTATTTCCCTGTATTTGTTTTGCTTGTTGACAGGCATAGCAGTTCCTGCAAGGGAAAAAGCCTTTTCCATTGAAAAAAGTATAGCTCTGTTTGGGTGGTGATACTACTACGGATTTTACAATCACATCCCTGAGAATGGGAGCTCTCTTGTAGATAATTTTAGGTTTATCGGGCAGGATTTGTTTGAGGTGTTTATCTTTCTTCAGAATATGCCAATGTCGTTCTATTAGTTTGGCTACCTCTTTATGTTGTACATTAAAGTCTAATGTCTAATTTCTATGAGTTGGGCCTGTTCTTTAAAATCGTCTTCCTTACTGCAGTTCCTCTTTAATCTTATGAATTGTCCCTTGGGGATGTTGTAAAGCCATGACTTGTGGTGACAGCTTTCCAAGGATACATAGCTGTTCGTGTCTACCTTTTTAAAGTAGGTTTTAGTAGTAATTTTGTTTTCCTCAATGGACAAAGATAGATCCAAAAAATCTACCGACTTTTGATTTATTTTCCATACTAGTCGAATGTTGTTATCATTATCATTTAATTTCTCCAGAAATGCTTCTAGATGTTCTTTACTGCCATTCCATACTATGATGAGATCATCGATGTACCGTTTGTATAGAGTTAATTCTGGTGGTGGTTCCTGATATACTGCCTGTTCCTCCCACTGTGCCATGAAGCATTTGCAACACTCGGGGCAAATTTTGCTCCCATGGCAATGCCTACTGCTTGTTTATAGTAGGTTTGATCATGCCAAAAGTAATTAAACTTTAGGAAAAAATCCAAGCATTTTATAAGAAACTTTCTTTGTTTGCACAGTAGGTGGCAATGATTTTTAAGGAGACATTTGGTGGCATGGCTGGCATCATGATGTTGGACTATAGTGTAGAGAGATGTGACATCTGCTGTAGCCAGCAAGGTGCGGCCCTCTAGTACTGGAACTGTCTCAATTAGTTGGAGTATGTGCTTAGTGTCCTTGAGGTATGCTCATGTCCCTTGGACTGCTGGTTGAATTAGGCTACCGCAGATCGGAAAGGAGCGACGGGAATCGTAAGACAGCACACCCCGCTGCATTTATACCTTACAAGCTAATTTTTTCTTTAAACATTGTAAGAGTCCAATTTTTTATCTGTGTAACAATAAAAGGTTTGTTTTAATACTACACTATTGGAGCCTCCTCTCCTCCTTGCTTTAAACCCTGGGCATGAGCTGGAGCTTTCTCTCCCCCCCTTGTTGTTATAGTGCCATCTTAAGGGATAGAGGAGTACAATAGTGACCATATCACAGGGTCTAGGCATTTCCAGCAGAAAAGACTGGTGATAAGGCGATAAGTTGATGTGCTTAAGACCTATGACAGTGAGGTGAGAGTTCTGGGAGACTGGTGGCGGACACAGATTATGGTTCAATACTACAATTAAAGAAACATCTTCATCAAGATTACTAACATATTGGAAGATTGATCCTGTTCGTTCCCATCACCCACTTTAACGGGACGACACAGAACTATATCACATTTTTTGATTCCATTCATTCCTTTTTTTATAATAATTTTTTTATTGTTATATTGAACCATTTTTCACATATAGCCACAAACATTTTTGGTTTTCTGTGCATATTTGCACGATTTGTCACTTTGCACTTTTTTTGCGATTTTGTGCACTGTGGGACTATTGATCACATATTTATGCTGTATATATTTGCTGACCATTTATTTGCTGTTTTTTATTGGTTTACATGTCTGTATCACTAATGATCTTATTGCAATTTATGCACAGTCACTTTCTTGCAGTTTGCATGTTTTTGTATAGTTATCTTATTTCTTTAGCGCAAGATCACTACCAACAGTTATTTATCTTTATGTACAGTGAACACCATCAGATCTAGCAGCTTTTTAGCTTTAGCTTCCCTGTATTCACATATACTCAATAGTAGCACGAAAGACACTTTACTCTCACTATAGTGTTCTTAACTGTTGGTCTAATTCTTTGTTACAAATAATATATATATATTTTTTTCATTAACCCTGTCAGTCCTGTAAAAACACAGGATCAGCATTATGGAAGTGCATCACAAGGTGCCATTATTAATTTTTTTTAACTGGAAATTGCTTTAAATGAATAGTAAGGACATGTGTGGTATTTTCTTATGTGTACATTTACATGCAGATAAAAGATTCCGATGAGAATGATGGATTAACAAATCATGGAACTCCAGCCAAAAAAAATAATAAATAAAATAATTTTAAAAAGCTTAGCGTGAAACTGCTTCCCCTACAATTCTTTAGTGAATGAAGCCCATAGCAATAAAAGCATCTTGGCAGTTTGGGTCGCAGTTTGTTAATAACATTTTTATGATGGGCTGCATGAAGGGCAGATGTATTATATGTAATATATCAACCCTTTTGTGATTTGCAAATATGGAAGTACTGATTAGAACTTGGTATAGCAGATTTGGTTTATAACAACATCTGCTACTTTTCTTTGTATTAAACACACTGGTACCACAATTTCATGGCAAAGGGCCTATAATTAGTGATTATTATCACATTTGAATTAAGGCCTTGAGCAAAGACCCTGACTACAAGAAGAATACATAGATGGAAACTGAAAAAAAAGGAAAAGAGGCAATAATTGAAAACATTCTTCAGTCCATAGCACATGCTTTGTCTTACAGCAAGTAAGATAGAAAACTATTCCTGACAGCAGGATGTCCACAGACGTTCCCCATACAATGTCAGGAACAGGCCGTATTGATTTCAGGGAAAGAAATGTGCATAGTAATGTCTTAATATTTGCACTGGGAATATCCTGTTTAATAGCCAAAGAAATGTGAGTCATTCTGAAGTTGGTAGGAATATGACCCACTTCATGTTACCAGCAGACTCATCAGCTTGCATTATAACAAGAGAAGTGTCCTTCTGCTAATATAACATATACATCTGATGGAGGGAAATGCTGTCTAGGTTTGACATTTTAGGCACTTATTCAGCGCTCTAGAAGTATTTAGCTACTCTCATATCCCCTTCTACATACATTAATGCTAAGCTTCTACAGCCGTGAATGGAACAATCATTAAAACAAGGATCAGTCTGCATCAAAAATACTTAACATATCTGAAAGACAGGGGGTATCAGTTGGAAAAAATTAGCTCTGATATTTGGTGTAGGTGGCAAAAAAATAAGCCCCAATTTTTGGTTTCAATGAGATAAAATGAGTCCCCATCATTGGTGTCAGTGGAAAAAAAATAAGCCTCAATCATTGCTGTCAGTGATAAAATGAGCCCAGTTAATGGTGTCTGTAGGATAAAATGAGCCCCGATTGCAGCAAAATAAGCCTAGGCCCAGCATTTGTGTTCATTGGTAAATTTATCCCAGCACACACTCCTTCACTGCTCTGCCTTGCTCTCTTCTCTGGGCCAAGACGATGTTGTGATTGCTGAGCAGGAGATCACTCTGCCTGCACAAACTTACCTGCAGTGCTGACTATGGAAACTCAGAAGATTTAGACTACCTACCGAAAAAAATGAGGTGACCGAGTTTCCTGGTAGACTTGACAGCTCTGCAAATATAGAACACAGGTAGGGAAATACTCAAACTGTACATTGATGTAAACCCGATCTTTGAAATGTCATAAAATCTTCAGCATGATCATATAATTTCAAATGTAAGGCTTTCTAAATCTAGTTTTAATTAAAATATTAACTGTTGGCCTGCCATGAAAATACTTGTTCCGACACTTCCTCTTATGGCAGCGGTTCTCAACTCCTGTCCTCAGGATCCACTAATGTCCTGTAAACACGATCGGACCTTTGTCCGACCAAATTCACTTTGGAATTCCGACGGAATTCCATAGGAGGAAAAGAGAACATGTTCTCTATGTAAACTCAGATGGAATTCATCTGAATTTCCGATGGAATTACTCCGATGGGGCATACACATGGTCGGAATTTCCGATCGAAAAAGTCTGTCAGACTTTTTCCATCAGAAATTTTGATCGTGTGTACGAGGCATTACAGGCCAGATTTGCAAGATAACTGAAATACATGACAGGTGATATAATTTGCTGCTCAGTGATTGCAGTATTCTAGTCTGCATCTTCCCAAGGTAATACATAAAATCTGGCCTGTTAGTGGGTCCTGAGGACAGGAGTTGAGAACCACAGTCTTATGGGGTAGCAGTGCTCTTTCTTTGTCTTTTTTAGCTTTTCTGCTGTCCTGTTACCCTTTCACAGATTTTCTAAATGCAAATAGACTGTTTACTTTGCAGAACTTAGTGAGTGAGGTGAGGATCTGCTGGCTTCTATCATCCAATAATGTGCAAGCAATGCATTTTTTTCCTTGTGTGTAAGCATTCTTTGCAAAGTCAGAATTTACCACATTCACTAAGCTCTGGGGGAAATTCCTTAGGAAAGTTAACAGCCTATTTGCTTTAAGTAAATCGACCCTTAAAGAGGAGTTCCACCCATTTAAATGTCAGCAGCTACAAAAGTGTAGATTGGCTGGGCAATCCTTTGGGAAATTCCTTCCGGCGCCGCAGAGCCCCGTGTGGAAGTGGGAGCTGGATGCATTTAAAAAGAGGGTATCTCTCCCCCCAAAAAATGGCATGGCAAATTCACTTAAAGCGGAAGTTCCATTTTTGGGTGGAACTCCGCTTTAAGCGTGTATTCACACTTGGCACAGTTGCTTTGCACTGTACCTGAGTATGGTTGTTCTCCCTCCCCACTCCCCCGCTGGTCTACATGTGTTGGGCCCGAGCATGCTTAAGTCATCACCCTTGCCAACAAGACCACAGTGATTCCTGCTTCTGTACTCCATGAATGCTCATTAATCTATGAGTGCTCCATGCTCAGGTATGGTTTATCAATCACACATAACAATACTGTGCTGGAGTAAAACTGAACAATGCAACCGACCACCTTTTTTGAAGAGGGCATGGTATGTTGAACCATACCTGTGCATGCTTTTGGGCAATCATACTACTCATATAAACTGGACTTTGGGAGTCAAATGTGCTCAGCCACAATACACCCTAAAGCTGTCGCCTTTGTCGTCATTCCTCAGGTCAGGCTTCCTTATGATATGTAGTATTTATTGCATGCAGAAGGTAAATGGAAACAAATAAGCTGCAGAAGATCAGCAGCACTGAAATATAAAATCAAATAAAAGTGAAAACAGTATTAATGAAGGGAAAACATGGCAATTGTCTATGATACTCTGGGGTTTATTTACTAAAGGCAGTCGCTGTAGATCTGAGGGGGGACATGCAAGGAAAATAAAAAACAGCATTTTTGCTTGTACATGATTGGATGATAAAATCAGCAGAGCTTCCCCTCATTTCACATCTTCCCCTCAGATCTACAGCGACTGCATTTCCAAGTGCACTTGCAGTGCAAAGTGGATTTGCCTTTAGTAAATCAACCCCTGTGGGCTTAAGCAAAATAAATATCATCCAGTTAGTATTGACATTACCCTAAATAATAACATTTATTCCAATTTTAACAAGACAATCATTTTGTTTCCCTTGGACTTGCACATACTATGCTGTTGAAATAGTGTCAAATTAGCAAAGTTGGCTTGTGCAACCACCGTGACCACTATTACAGATACATTTCTGATCACAGCTGATTTATTTTTTTCTTTCATTTTTGAGAAATGGTGCTTGAGGTCATGGACATATTTTCTTTCTTAGAATCTCGCATTCTTTTTAAATGTTCACATATCCAACGTGCAACTTTAACCCAGTGCTATATGCCAATCACAACTATGCCAGAAGCCTAATGGACTTGTCCAATGTTATTTTTGTTGAAGACTTATTTTCCATTCAGCACTTAAGATTTTCTCATAGGACTAATGAATGCTCCTGGCTGAAGTATTTTCCTTCTCACACTTTGAGGTTTTCGGCTGCCCTCTGTCTGACTAGGCTGATTTTGTGTCACATCATAAATCCAGTAGCTGTTGATCTATTTTCTTCACTTACCACTTAGTGACTGTATCACCCAAGCAGTTAACTCTTCTGGGCTGAAGATTTTTTTTTTTTTTTTTAGGAATAAACATTTACATAATGACTATTCGAGCTGTAATAATTAATAGTTCATGAGCCTAACCACAGGAAATCTACAGGGCATCAGTTAAATTGATCTGGATCCCATTTTATTTATCCTCTGAGAAAATCTATTCTGTTTTCATTTTAAGCCACAAGCATTAAATTAAAGGCTGTGGTTGCAAAACCATTTCCCGACCTGAAAAAGGGAAACATGAAGGTTATTGCATCCAACTCACTAGGTCTAACAGCTAGAGAAGTGGTAGTCAGCTTGGTAAATATTAGGGGTCTTGAGAGAGGCCCCATACATGTCCAAAGGGCCACACAATAACATCTGTATTTTAAGTGCATTGAGGCCACACACATAAAAACAAACACTTTACAACAACGCACGGTAACACACTGTACATTCGTTGGTGTATTTTAGTGCCATTCATTTTAAATGGCTCCCCAATGCACCATAACAATGCACCTGGGCGGCAAACCACCATGTGCATGGTGGTATGTGATAAATAAATTGCAAAAAAAATAAAGAAAAATCTCTACATTAGGGGAGATCTGAGGCGAAGTTTAGGAGTGTGTATGCTTTATATACAAGATTTCACTATTATAAAACGCATGTTAAGTGTTTTAAACAATTCAAGCACGATTGGAGTCTTTTTCTCTGCATATACTCTGCTGTTGGCATACTGAGGAGGAGATCTTGGGAGAAGTTTAGGAGCCAGCTGTGTTGGATACACTGGGGTGGTACACAGGCGTTTTCTGACCCTGCTTAGTTGGGGGGTCGCACTCCCAGAGGTGAGCCTGTACCCATTGGGGGGAAGCACGAGTGAGGCGATTCCTTGGTGGTCTGGAAGTTTTACATAGTTTTAGAATATTTTTAGTTGTTCATCAATCAACATCCATTTGTGGAATTTTCACTGTTTTAATATGGACTTTTTTGCACTTTATTGCATGGACATTTAATTATGCACTTTATATGTTGTTTGATTCAACGATTTTTGATATTTGTTTATATTTCACGATTCAGCGCTGCACTCTTATATATTGATTTTTGTGCACATGCATATTGGGATGTGATCAGTGCTAGCAGCTGGACTTTTGAATACCGTTCACACACACAAACTGCCGTTCTATACATATATACAGTAATTCGTTTTGTTTTTGGGGTAGCTCGCAAGACTCTATCACATATATACTGTATATATCCCATCTACTTACCTAATTTTTAGGGACTCGTTAATGACTGGAATAGAACCACTGGATTGGCGTAAGGCCAATGTGGTGCCTATATTTAAAAAGGAATCAAAGTCTTTACCAAGTAAGTATAGACCTGCTTGTTTAATGTCTATAGTCGGGAAGGTACTGGAGAGTTTAATAAAAGACTCCATGCTGTTTAATCCTGAATGTATTGCTGAAAGCTCTCCCTAACATGGCAAAGAAAAGTCTCCTGAATCCACATGGCAGGTACTCATTGTGCCCTGTATACTGTGTTGCCACCTGCAATATCAGTCAGCGTCTGTACTTGTTGCATATGTCCTGGATCCTCAGATGAGCTTTCTGCATGCTTTTAGGACGCTAGATCAAAGGTCCCTGAGCCCAAGCAGGAGCTGGGACCCCAAGAGGAATTCTTCAAAGCGGCAGGAAATCTTCCAGGGATGCTTCAGCCATCAGACTGAGACTTACTCCCACAGAAACAAGAGAAGACAAATTTCAAGCCCCAGACTATTTATACCCATCTCGGCCCCCTGCTGGTCACTCACTCTTGTGGCCAGGGATTGGTTGAAGAGGCATGAATATGCAGGCCAGGGTCAAAGCTCTTCTGACCACTATATTCCAGAGTTCAGTGGGATGCAAGGGAAAGTAGCTGAGCCTGTACCAGCAGAACCTAGAACAGACAATAACAAATGATAACTGCTCTCCCTGATTACAGGGGACCAAAAAATAAATTCACCTAACACTAGTAGCCTACTGAGAGGTGCTACATACAAAGATATAAAATATTATATTTAATATTTACCTAACTAATAAAATAAAAAATGTTCTTACATTTTTACATTTAAGTCATTCTCCTAATAAAGAAAGATAACAAATAAATACAAAACCATTATACTTTTCCCATCTGCAGCCTTTCCCATCATTGCAGCCTGATCAGTGCCCATCTGCAGCCTTGCCCATCATTGCAGCCTGATCAGTGCCCATCTGCAGCCTTGCCCATCGTTGCAGCCTAATCAGTGCCCATCTACAGCCTTGCCCATCATTGTAGCATGATCAGTGTTCATCTGCAGCCTTGCCCATCATTGCAGCCTTATCAGTTCCCATCTGCAGCCTTGCCCATCATTACAGCCTAATCAGTGCCCATCTGCAGCCTTTCCCATCATTACAGCCTAATCAGTGCAGATCTGCAGCCCTGTCCATAATTGCAGGCTAATCTCTGTGCTCATCTGCAGCTTTGTAATTGCCAGAAAAGAATAAGGCGGATCTCCTGTGTACACGGCTCGTCTCGCAGTCACGCCAAGTCCCACCCCTTGGCTCAGCTCCTATGATGGACATAACAACGGTCCGATGCTGGGACGTCAATGCTAGAAGCCGTCCAGGGGCGGGACTGGCCGAGGCGAGTACACAGGAGATCGTGGCTCTGTATTTCGGTGGCGCTCATTCCCACCTACCCCTCCGAGGCAGCCCTATATATGCGTATACCACACACACATGATTTCCCCCCTAAATTTAAGGGGGAAAAAGTGTGTGTTATACACTGATAAATACGATATTTTGCAAAAAATAAAAAACCCAGTAGTGATTACATACTACCAAAAGAAAGCTCTATTTGTGTGATTTTTTTTTTCATAAAAATATGGGCAGGAAGGGGGTGAAAGTGCCTGGTATTGAAGTGGTTAAACAGCGCAGGACATAACATTGTGAAAAAATATAATAATTGTAGTTACCTATGGTGATTAGATTTTGGATCTCAGAAGCTTAGCATGAAACAACAAAAATTATTTCCATCCTAAAATCTTTTTGGTTGACTTCCGTTACGTTTTTACACAAATTTTGCATTAGTTTAGTTTACGCCACACTTTTATTTTTTAATGACAGTAAACAGCATGGAACTGACTTTTCTTCTTTTTTTACCAATCATGTTGGTCTTTATCACAATGAAGCTTACCTCTTATATTAGGATCATAATTGCATTTAAATTTGGTTAGTTCAGCCTCTAGAAGCCTAGATTTTAGATGAACGGATCTCTGCATCATTATAATAAGGGTTTGTGTACTAGGCCATTGAAGGAGGGCTTGATCTCTGTAAACATTGCCTGTGGTTATAAGTGCTTAATTTGAAAATATCAACTTACAGTTCCAAATGTTTAAAGAGGCACTGCCTTTCTCCAACACGTCACTAAATAGAATGCTTCTAAAGCTTCTTAACCACTTGACCTCCGCAAGATTTATCCCCCTTCGTGACCATGCCATTTTTGCTATACGACATTGCTTTACTTGAACTGACATTTGTGCTGTCATGCGATGCTGTACTCAAATAACATGAATACCATTTTTTTCCATAAATAGAGCCTTCTTTTGGTGGTATTTGATCATCTCTGCGGTTTTTTTTGCACTATAAAAAAAGACAGACAATTTTGCAAAAAATATATATTTTTACTTTGTGCTATAAAACACATTCAATAAAATAACTTTAAAAATGTAATTTGTTTAAAAATGTAGACCAATTTTGGTAAAATAAATCCCAATAAGTGTTTATATATTGATAGGTTTACGCACATGTTATAGGTTTACGCACATGTTATAGCATCTACAAACTATGTTATATATTAATGGAATTTTTTATCCTAGTAATGGTAGCGATCAGAGACTTATAGTGGGACTGTGATATTGCAGCGGAAAAATCGGACACTGACTGGCACTTTTAACACTTTGTGGGAACCAGTGACACTAATACAGTGATCAGTGCTAAAAATATGCACTGTCACTGGTCTAATGACACTGGCTCGGAAGGGGTTAAACATCTAGGGCAATAAAAGGTTTAGCTGTGTGCCTAAACAGTGTTTTTGTCTACATTGTGAGGGGCTTTTACTAGGGGATGATGGATTTTATTCTCTGCTTTGCAGGAACACAAAATCCATGCCTGTCAAAATGAAGATCTGCCTTGTTTAAATCCCAGTGCCCAGAACCCTTAGATCGGCCCATCGGCGGCACACGTGTGCCCCTTGCAGGTGGAGGTGCAGAATCACGTTTATATACATGATCCTGCACAAGAGAGCTTTCCTGTAGCAGTAAATCTGCTATGGGGCGGACGGTAAGTGGTTAAAACTGAGAGAAAAAAAAAGTTTTTTTTTACACAATGTACACCCTAACAATGAACTTCTCTTATTTGCTTTCTTTTGGTATGTTAAACATACCATTGATAAACTTTTGTCTCTCCAAATCTCTCTCTTGGGACTATTGAATGATTAGCCTTTAAATTGCAGAGATTGGTTGGGTCTGAGTAGGCTGTCAAAAGGAAACTGAGCAAGGTTGAAAACACTCTGTTCACAAAAATGCTGATTATTGTGCCCCCATAGGAAGCCACTTCCTATGGGGGTGCTTGTGCAGGCTTGCTCCTGAGCTATGCTGCCTGCCTGTAAGGTCACCTGTGGCCAGGTGACAAATGCACTCCGATGGAGAAAGGGGTGCAGCGTAAGGTAGTGAACCCAATGGCAGACTGCCGCAGATGGACAGGAAACGTGAACCCAAAATTCCCCAGCGCGCGGAGTCTAAGGTCCAGCAGGTGTTCACCAGAGCCTCTATTGGTGAGGATGGCCTTCGCTGCAACTGAACCCAGGTCGCGGCCCCTGGGGCCCCCGGGTCACGCTCCGTAGGGAGAGAGGGTAAGCCACTGAGGACACAACGGATGGTAATGGGTAAGCCGAGGTCGGGGCAACAGACAGACAAGGGTAACCAAGGGACGGGCCAAAGGTCAGGGTCACAGGCAAACAGGAGTAGTCAGAGACAAGCCAAAATCGGTACACAGAAAGATAAACGTAGCACACGGCAGACAGGAACACAAGCTAACAAACAAAGTTGAACAGCAAAGCAGACCTGCAGTGCAACAGTTAATATAGACTTCCTGGGATGGCCTGGGTCGGAGCCATACAGGGAGGAGATGATAAAAGGCAGCCAGAAAGCGAGTCAGCCTCTAATGGACACGTGGAGGAGAAGGTAAGCTGCCAGACATTATTGCATGTCCATGACACTGCCTCTATAGAAGCAGACAGTGTGGCTCAGCCACGCCCCTCACTCTGTCATCACTAGCTTTGATTGACAGCAGCGGGAGCCAATGTACTGTGTACATGGGTGCTGGGGATTGCAGGTGGAAGTGATCTGCACTTTCTTTAGTAACTTAAAATCACTGCCCAGATTTCTTATCACAGGATTTAGTATGTATGCATTATAAGATGTGGAGTAGACTCTGATCTTCAAGTGTAAAGTTTACAGAATCCTAACAACAATGTATTACTTTGCACAGGGGCGTACCTAGGGCCTTTGGCACCCGGGGCCCACCCTATATCTGGCACCCCCCCCAACTGTAAAATATAAAAACACCCACAAGAAAACACCCTCCTCTGCCAAGATCAGCGTTATTGAATTCTGTTTTTTTTTTAAGAAATGGCGCTGTTGGCTGCCGAGTAAACCGGAAGTGACAATGTGGTGTTGCTTCCGGGTTTCTACATTGAAGACCCAGTCAAAGGCAAATCCGGCTTTGTTCGGGTCTCCAGCCAGCCAGTGGCTCAGGTCTCTGGGTGGGATGGGAGACCTGGGCGGAGCTGTGGGGGGGATTTTGACATCCCCTCCCACTCCTTGTAATAACAGCCGATGCTGTTCATCCATGGCAGCCAGTGACAATAGATGGGACAGGACAGAGGTGGCAGTAACTCAGGTGTGAGCAGATCCCACAATTTTGGACAGATCGTGTCACGGTCAGGGAAGTGGAGAGCTGGACTGGAGCTGCTATGAGGGAGACATCAGAGTGAGATGGGAGGACACTGTCAATACAAGGCATGGCCCATACTTTGCATTGTCTGCCGTCCTCAGGGACAGATCCAGAGATCGCACTTTATAACGATCTCTGGATTGGATCTGTCCCTGGGGACAGCAGACAATGGCATCATTGGCATTGATGATTTGATTCGGGTTTTGGAACTGACCTGCTGACAAGGCGTGTTGCTTGCTGGACCGCAGACGGGATCTGATGGCCACAGGGAAGATGGCAAGATGCTGTGGTGACATGCTGCTTGCTGGACAGGTCTGATGGCTTCAAGATGTGGATGTAGGTCAATTTATGTCACCTTGGCTGCAGATAGCTCATCTACTCTATACCTGGGTGGTGAATAAAGCAACCCCCCCCCCCCTTATCAGGTAAGCTCACAGCTCAGCTACCATAGGTGGGTGGTTGTCACACAGCAATATACAGCACATGCCTCCATTCTGTAACCTGTACATAGAACACGCCTCCATTCTGTAACCTGTACATAGCACACGCCTCCATTCTGTAACCTGTACATAGCACATGCCTCCATTCTACAACCAGTACATAGCACATGCCTGCATTCTACAACCAGTACATAGCACATGCCTGCATTCTACAACCAGTACATAGCACATGCCTCCATTTTGCAAGCCCCCCTACACAGCAACCTCCCCCTTCTCTACCAGACCAGCACAGTCAGAATGGCAGAGGGCAGACACACACCACCCTCTTCTCACAACCCATACACCCCCCTATCATCAGCTCACCTGGGGCTCTCAGTTTCAGACTCCAGAAGCTGGTGTGGACACAGTGTGTAACAGCAGCAGCCACCCCCGCGCTGAATGACACACTCAGCTCGGCTTCTCAGCAGTGGTGGGTGGAGCTAGCAGGGGAAAACAGAAACCAGACCATACCATTTTGGCCACAGCTCTGTGGGGGTGTTCCAGCTAACAGAAAAAATACGAAACAGAGCAGCCAGAGCCAGGGAGGCCCTTGGGAGTCTGTTAGACAGTGTCACCCGACCTCGGGGCAGAGTGCACCCCCATAGCAATATCACCCGGCCACTGACACCTCCCAATGTGTGGCACCCTGGGGCAGACCGCCCCCCCCGCACCCCGCTTGGTACGCCCCTGACTTTGCAGCTTGTCAGTCCTTAGATGTGGTGGCTGCATTTGTTTTCTTTTTCCAGACTTTTTTGATTCATTTTCACCTAATGGTTCTGCCAGTAACACACTTTGTGTCCTCGGGAGACAACACTTATTCATTGAGATGTGTCTATGGGGGAGCATTGTTGGCTTCCTAGGGCAGGACTACAGACTACAAAGCATCCCTCCCCTTGTTTTATTAACATAGTGGAAAGCAGCAGAGGCCGGTCCATAAGGAACGCAGGGGTGTGGCCCCCCTAGTCTCCATGCGCCTGCCCCAAATCTCCATGCAGGCGCCAGATGCATAGATTTCTACAGGTTACAAAAAGGTTGGGCCCACCACTTGTGACATTAGCAAACCAACATTGACTATTGTTTTCCTGCTTCTCCTCCCAACCAATCAGGACAGGAAGTGGGAGAAGCTGCGGAAGTCGGGAGAACCCACAGAAGCCGCCCACGACCTGGATGGGGTAAGTGCGGACCTGGTGGGGGGTTCCCCCAACTAAATGGATCATCAGCCGCCACTAGTGGGAAGTGATCATTTGCTAGAAACAATGTAACTGACAAGAGTGCAGCATAAGCACATAAAGTTATACATGCACAAGATTTCATAGATTAGCAAAATACTTTTAATAGTATAGTTAGCAGACCAAATGGCAGTAAATAAGAGAAGTTTGGTGTTAACGTTTACATACACTTTAAATGATTACATTATAAGCTTAGAGGTTCTCAATTAGAGAAGCTCCCCATTTACATTTTTTACATGTCTATATTATAATAGAACAAGGCTACTGTATGATATATCATTATTTGTTAGACATGGAGGCACAGTTTCAGTGATGGCAAGTTTTTTGTACTCCTTGTTAATAAGTACCTTGTTTCTAGATGAATGTCAATAAGGCAGTTGTCCATTCCTCTGCTAATCCGTTAAATAAAGAACAAAAAAACAAAAAAACAAGTAAGAACAGAAAAACTTGATTTATTTTTAGTTGATACAATATCATTTTGGAAAGGGATGTCCAACGAGCTTACATAGGTGTTTTATTAGGCGGTCAACAAATGTTTGCCATAAAGTATATACCTAAATGGACAACTACAAACCACACCATTTATATACAGTATTAACTTAAATCAATCTTGCTCCCACTTCAATGCTATCTATAAAAAGCAACATTGCAACTTTACTTTTGAGCTGCACAAAAGGTCTGCGTCAGCTGGGTAAGACTATTTGAAAATCCACAGATATCCATGAGTGCCAGATGATGGCAATAACTGGGAAAGGTCAAATGCTTACAAGTGGCACTATACGTCACAGCGAGGTTGATTTACAAAAACTGGAGAGTGCAAAATCTGGTGCAGCTATGCATGGTAGCCAATAAGCTTCTAACTTCAGTTTGTTCAATTAAGTTTTGACAATAAAATCTGAAAGCTGATTGGTTTCTATGCAGAGCTGCACCAGATTTTGCACTCTCCAGTGTTAGTAAATCAACCCCAGTGGTTTCAAAAATATCCTCTACTTTATCCATTTTTCCCTCAAAAAATATTTTGTATGGTATTATTACTGTTTGGTCAGACTGATATCATTGATGCTTCAAGGTTCTAGAGAGTCAATGTACATTCCTACATCAAACAGTACCAGCTCTATTAGCAGAACCAATGCCCATTTAAACAAAAAAAAGAGCAATGCATCTGTACTTAATATTAGTCCAGCATGTGCTAAAGTAAACCTAGTTATGATTGGCTAATATACATCTGTTCTAAACATGAGGAAAAATAGCTCCAGTAAACAAGTAGGTGAATCAGAGTTCTTCTTTAATCATAGAAAAATATTTTGCAGGTGCATTGCCTTGCCCTTCCCTGGATACTATTTTACTATTCAAATGCACTTTAATGGTATGCACGTCTTTGGTAGATCCATATAGCCTAATGGAAACAGGTTTCTAAAAGTCTATCTATTACATTTTTAAACATGCACTAAATCACTGTGGATGTCCTAATATCCCTCAGGTGTGCTGGCAATAGATGGGCATTATTATGCTTTTAAAGTAAAGGCATACCCCACTTTTAAGTACGCAATGGGGTTAATTTACTAAAGCTGGAAAGTGCAAAATCAGACTCACTTCTGCATAGAAACCAATGAGCTTCTAACCCTAGCTTGTTCAATTAATCTTTGGTAATAAAACTTGGAAGGTCATTGGTTTCTATGCAGAAGTGAGCCTGATTTTGCGCTTTCCAGCTTTAGTAAATAAACCCCATTGTGTACTTAAAAGTGGGTTTTGCCTGTAGTAGTAGTAGAGCAGCCAGCCCAAAAAGGATAATATAAGTGTTTTTCCACGTCTGTTTTTTAATACATTTTGTGCAAATAGCTCTGCATTATTTCATATAAGTCTCCAAAAAGGTTAGCATCACATAGGGTAATCTAGACAGTCTTGAAAACTTGGGGTTGATGTACTAAAACCGGAGAGTGAAAAATCTGGTGCATCTGTGCCTGGTAACCAATCAGCTTCCATTTTTTTTTTTTTTTTTGTCAAAAGCTTAACTGAACAAGCTTAATTTAGAAGCTGGTTGGCTACCATGCACAGCTGCAGCAGATTTTGCACTCTCCAGTTTTAGTAAATCAAGCCCCATGAGATGTTTTCTAAAATGACTGCTTTAGACTTGAGAAATTCAAGATTGACAACAGAGCTGAATAGGGACTGAATAATGAACCAATGACATTATTTAAGTACTTGCCTTGCAATAAACAAGAAAAATTCAATGCCAAACCAAACATCATTATCTTGGTAGACCGCACACCTTGTACACAGCATTAAAGTTAGCATTTAGGAGCTTCTTTATGACCCATCTTCTCCTTCCATGCTGTACTTTTTGCCTCTCCAATACCAGCCACAGTATAAAATTACACCAAAGACTCACTCACCAAAGTACAAAAAATTATAGACACTTAATTTCTTTGTAAGTGGGCAAACTTACAAAATCTACAAGGTATCAAATAATTATTTTCCCCACTGTATTTTCTGGCTTGTCCAGAGTTTCCCTTTAAACTGACACGCTAGTTAACAGCAGAAATCAGCAATAGATACTGGACATCTCTATAGTGCCTCACCGCCTGGGCCCATGTCATTTTTCTTCACAGACCTAGAGGAAAAGGAGAAAGTGAGTTAGCTAAGCCAATGTTGTGGTCTGTAAAGCTTCCTGCACCAAATGTTTCAAAAAGAGAAAAAGCATGTTACCAGTGAAAAAAGGTTTGAATGGGTAGTCTTAAAAAAGTGACCTTATTGCTAATGAAAAAAAAGAAGACCTGTACCATCCCCCGTTACCTGAACGTTGCTCTCTTTAAGGTCATAGGGACTCAGAATCGCGTGGAAGTATCAGATACTTGCGTCCAATATGTGCTGTGGTTTGTTCTTATTTTAAATCATTTAAATACTTTAGCTATGAGTGTTATTATTCTATAACAATATGATTTTAGAGATTAAAACAGTGCCACACAAGAGTTAACAAAAATAAATTATTGTGGGAAGTAAAATCTGACATAGTACATTTCTATTTCTGTGGATAATTTGATTAGTTAAAAATGCTGAAAAACAAAAAAGAGAAAACAGACATGTGTATTTTTATTCCTTTAAACGCCTTTCAGTCGTGTAACTTTACGCTCACTTGTGTTTACATCACCTCCAGTGCCATATGAATGATCATTCAAGAATGTAGCTTAAATGTTATATTTATTCTGCAAAGAAAGAAACAAATGATTTGTGGTTTCTGGAACTGGAGACATATTTTTGTGACCTGTAATTAATATCATACAAGTTCTTCTATGATGGTGTAATTATAGAAAAGGAAGAGGAATACCTACTGTATGTCATGGTCTTAGAAGTATTGACAGATTGTGTTGAGATTAAAAAAGCAGGTAGCCATTGTTTCATGAGCCCCTAAGTAGCCATTATCTTTTATATTTTTTAGTTCTATTTATTTCATACATATAATTCACTTCATAGTGCATTTTGATGCATATATTTGCATATTTGAATAGGGAGACATCTAATTTTATATATATATATATATATATATATATATATATATATATATATATATATATATATATATATATATTTAATAAAACTTTTAAATAATTATGTAGACACCAACAAAAGTCTATGCAGTTCCAAGTCTTATGCAGCATATTCTTCCGGTCCCCCTCCACACCAGGTGCTGATTTCAGGAGCTCATCCCACTCGGCACATATGACAAGAACGCTGCGCTTCCATAAAGTCCCACCATGAAGTTTAATTAAAGCAGTAGGATTCCGACATCTAGGGATGAGCTTTGAGTTCGAGTCAAACTCATGTTCGACTCGAACATTGCCTGTTCGCCTGTTCGGCGAACAACAAACAATTTGGGGTGTTCGCGGCAATTTTCGAAAAGCCGCGGAACACCCTGTTAAAGTCTATGGGAGAAATCTAAAGTGCTAATTTTAATGGCTAATATGCAAGTTATTGTCCTAAAAAGTGTTTGGGGACCTGGGTCCTGCCCCAGGGGACATGTATCAATGCAAAAAAAGTTTTAAAAACGGCCGTTTTTTCGGCAGCAGTGAATTTAATAATGCTTAAAGTGAAACAATAAAAGTGAAATATTCCTTTAAATTTCGTACCCTGGGGGGGGGGTGTAAAGTAAGCAAGTGAAATAGCGCATGTTTCCCATACTTAGAACTGTCTCTGCGCAAAGTGTAAAAAAAAAAGTGTGGGGTCCCCCAAATTCAATTACCAGGCCCTTCTTCAGGTCTGGTATGGATATTAAGGGGAACCCTGTCGTCAATTTTAAAAAAAATGACGTGGGGTTCCCCCCAAATATCCATTCCAGACCCTTCAGGTCTGGTGTGGATTTTAAGGGGAACTCCACCCCAAATTAAAAAAAATTGCATGGAGTTCCCCCAAAAATCCACACCAGACCCCTTATCCGAGCACGTAACCTGGCCAGCCGGAGAAAAGAGGGGGGACAGAGAGCGCCCCCCCTCCTGAATCATGCCAGGCCACATGCCCTCAACATGGGGAGGATGTCCCCATGTTGATGGGGACAGGGGCCTCATCCCCACAACCCTTGCCCAGTGGTTGTGGGGGTCTGCGGGCGGGGGGCTTATCAGAATCTGGAAGACCCCTTTAACAAAGGGGACCCCCAGATCCTGCCCCCCCCATGTGAATTGGTAATGGGGTACCCATACCATTTCACTAAGGAAGTTCAAATAGTTGTAAAAAAAACACACACCCTGTGGAAAAAGTCCTTTATTAAAAAGAAAAAAAAATCCAGCAGTGGTAATCCACTCTCGGTCCCCGCTCCAACGTTGTCGGTATCCAGTGACGGGTGATCTCCTCTCCGGTCCAGCGATGGGAAGATCGTCCGGGATCCAGAGCGCATCATTGCCGGCCACCTGTCTCCACCGGAGACAGCCCGGCGAATGAAGCTGCTGAAGTTAGTGACATTTCTTATATAGATGAGGCGGGGGCCACCCGTCATGTGACCCCATCCCCCTCTGACGCACCCTCTGCTACATCACTGGGGAAGCCCAGGCTTCCCCCTTGCATCAGAAGGGGCGGGGTCACGTGATGGGTGGCCCCGCTTCACCAATATAAGAAATGTCACTAGCTTCAGCAGCGTCAATCGCCGGGCTGTCTCCGGCGTCCGGCGATGCTGCGCTCTGGATCCCGGATGATCTTCTCATCGCTGGACCGGAGAGGAGATCATCCGTCGCTGGATACCGACAACGTTGGAGCGGGGAGCCGGGACCGAGAGTGGATTACCACCGCTGGATTTTTTTTTCTTTTTAATAAAGGACTTTTTTCCACGGTGTGTGTGTGTGTGTGTGTGTGTTTTTTTACAACTATTTACACTTCCTTCGTGAAATGGTAGGGGTACAATGTACCCCATTACCAATTCACATAGGGGGGGCCAGGATCTGGGGGTCCCCTTTGTTAAAGGGGTCTTCCAGATTCTGATAAGCCCCCCGCCCGCAGACCCCCACAACCACCGGGCAAGGGTTGTGGGGATGAGGCCGTTGTCCCCATCAACATGGGGAGATTCTCCCCATGTTGAGGGCATGTGGCCTGGTACGGTTCAGGAGGGGGGGCGCTCTCTGTCCCCCCCTCTTTTCTGTGGCCGGCCAGGTCACGTGCTCGGATAAGGGGTCTGGTGTGGATTTTTGGGGGAACTCCACGTCATTTAAAAAAAAAATTAAAATGGAGTTCCCCTTAAAATCCACACCAGACCTGAAGGGTCTGGAATGGATATTTGGGGGGAACCCCACGTCATTTTTCTTTTTAAATTGATGGCGGGGTTCCCCTTAATATCCATACCAGACCTGAAGGGCCTGGTAATTGAATTTGGGGGGACCCCACACTTTTTTTTTATGAATAAATTCTCTCTGAATTGCCGGGAGCCGACAATTCATTATAGCCGCAAGTCAGTTTTAAATTACTTTTTTTCTTTCAGAAATGACACTTTGTGCAGAGACAGTTCTAAGTACGGGAACCATGCGCTATTTCACATGCTTACTTTACACCCCCCCCCCCCTAGGTACGAAATTTAAAGGAATATTTCACTTTTATTGTTTCACTTTAAGCATTATTAAATTCACTGCTCCCGAAAAGACATCCGTTTTTAAAACTTTTTTTTTCATTGATACATGTCCCCTGGGGCAGGACCCAGGTCCCCAGGACAATAACTTGTATATTAGCCTTTAAAATTAGCACTTTAGATTTCAAATGTTCGAGTCCCATAGACTTTAACAGGGTTCTAAAGTTCACACAAACATATGGTGTGTTCGCAGGTTCTGGTGCAAACCGAACAGGAGGGGGTTCGGCTCATCCCTATCCGCAACCTAAGTCATGCCAATGATTATGTCAGGAGTCATCACAGGAGGTGATCAGATATATATGTAGCTACACACAGACACTGGAACCAGACCACGTGTGTATATATATATATATATATATATATATATATATATATATATATATATCGTTAAAGTGATATTTATTTACGGTGAACCGTTGCCACACACCAACAGCAATATAAACATGGGAACCCACGAAAATCAAAACTAGATGACAAAATGCCTAACCCGCAACCTAACAAACTACCAGTAATTATATACACAATATACACAGATAGATACACACAAGGCGGGGGGGAAACTATAGGAGCAGGAACTGTGTGCAGGGCAGGGGCAGGAACAAGAGAAAGAGCATGAACATGAGTGAATGGCAAGAGAATCTGGGAGCATCACGGCAAACAGAGTACAGGGCAGGAGCCACCAAAACACTGAGGTGCCATGTGCCAGTGGGAGCAGCCTTATATAACCACCTAGCAGCTGAAACCAGGTGACGCTGATTACTGAAACCTGCTGGCTTCTGGGAGACACCTGTTGGTGGACACTGGAATTGCAACTATTAGCCCTGAGAACCTCAGCGCCACCAGCAGATGAACCAGGTCCTGACAGATTATGTTGATGACAGTCAGAGTTGTATTTTTTAATAATAGTAAATCCCCAAAATTTTGGAATTGTCATAACTTACTTTTTCTTTTCCTTTTTAGCCAATTATGGATATGGGTGGTTAAATTCAGCAAAAAAAATGAAAGGGTAAGAAGAGCTAGGGTTCTTAAAAAGATTCAAAGGGCTTCTTATACTGTAGTTTAACCTGCCTGGCGGTATTCCCGAGTCTGACTCGGGGTTAGATTTTCCTGCTGCGAGCGGTAACCCCGAGTCAGACTCTGGCTTGCCTCGCTAGATCCACAGGCATGGTTTACTTACCTTGTCCCTGGATCCAGCGATGCCACCGCGCTGTGTGAGCGAGCGGGACCTCGCTCGATTCACACAGTGCCTCTGTGTGACGCCGATCTCCGTTCCCTGCGACGTTACGACGCACGGGGACGGAGAACGGCGCCAAATTCAAAAAAGTAAATAAACACTTTACATACAGTATACTGTAATCTTATAGATTACAGTACTGTATGTAAAAAAAACACACCCCCTTGTCCCTAGTGGTCTGTCCTGTGTCATGCATGTCATTTTATATAATAAAAACGTTTCTTTCTCCCTGCAAACTGTTGATTGTCCATAGCAACCAAAAGTGTCCCTTTATGTCAAAAATAGTTTTAGATCAGCTAAAAAACAGCGATAATAAATTATAATCACTTGCAGAATTGTGCGATAGCGATTTGTGGGGAAATTCGTCATAAAAAAAAAATAATAATGACAGCAACAATTCTGCAACTGAGCAAATTTCAGTGATTTTGATTTGATTACATTATTGAATAATTTTTATTATAATTATATTATTATTTGTTATAATTATTTATAATTATTTATTATATTATAATTTATAATTTTGTTTTTAAAAAAATGTCATACCCGGGATCCCTACAATACTCTTGTTTGGTCAGATTTAAGTGAGTTATTTCTAAAAATTACAGACCTACAATATAAAACGCCAAATTTCCTTGCAAATAATGGTACCGCTTTCAGCATGTTTTTTCTGAAAGAATCATACCGCCAGGGAGGTTAAGATAGTTCAAATGGGGCTATAGGTGTCTTAGATTACCCTCTGTCCACTGTCCAGCCTTTTCAGATCATCATGGTTTTTTTCACCTCTAAACCACCTTTTCTAAGCTGCAAAGGTAGGATAGTGCTGCATTGAATGTGACCCATTCAAGTAAATGAGGCCATGTCGCAACTGCGACCAAAGCACTAATATATATATATATATATATATATATATATATATATATATATATATATATATATATACATATATATATATATAACATGCACCTTAATTTTAAGAGGGACGTTTTAGGAAAAAAAAATTAAATAAAGAACTGGTCAGATTTCATATCCATTTCATATCCATCCCTCCTAGCACAATTCCCCTCTCCTCCCAAAATGCCCTACCCCCAAATCACTGCAAGTATTCCTTTTATTCCCTCCCTGTCTGACAACCCAACCCCCACAACCCCCCCCCCCCCATAAGTGCAATTTATAGTGTGTTTATAATAATCACACAGACAGGGGCGTAACTAGAAATCACAGGGCACCATAGCAAAATGTTGTATGGCCCCCCCCCCTCCAAAAAAAATGAACTAATGCCATTGAACAACACATTACTACACTCATGTGGCACAGTACCCAAGCAACAGCTTATACTAATTTTGAACAGCAAAACAAAAATTTAAATAACCATATAATAAATAAAAAAATAAAAAAATTGTTTGGGTGCAACGTCCCACGACTGCACAATTGTCAGTTAAAGCGACGCAGTGCCGAATTGCAAAACGTGCTCTGGTCAGGAAGGGGGGGGGGGGGTTCTTCTGGGGCTGAAGTGGTTAAAATGACTAGGCTATTATACTTCAGTAAATCCTGACAAATACCGTACATATGATTCACATAGTGGGAATGGCACAGTATTTGAAATCTTCAATACGTTTGTAGAGAGATAAATGTATGACGTTTACCATTGCCACTATTGCTATTATTGCTGATTTTGTATTTTTTTTGCCATTTTTTTCTACAAGGACAAAAAAAAATTCTCACTCGAATACAGGGTTTTTCTCCCCCCACAGGACACCTTACGGATACATCAAACTGTAAATGTTAGCAATCTAATCACAAACCTGTAATTCTGTGAACAACAATTTCTTATTGTGAACAGTATTGCAGCTTTTATGTTCATTTAGGTCAACTGAAGATCAGTAAGGGCTTAAGTTGGTGTGCGGTCACAGCAGGGCAGGCCCTGGCAGTCAGAGGAGCCGAGGAGAGCCATGCGGTGGCCGAATTGTAATTCCCGCCGTGGAGCCTGCAGCGCCTATGATGGACGTCAAACGTCCCGCCATTGGCGCTGCAGACTCCAGAAGGCGGGGCAGCATCCGAGCACATTTTTAGCCCCGAGCGTCTGGGAGTCAGGACCATCTGATGCCGAAAGTGGCCGAGTGCCACCAGCGCCGAGTACGGCACTCGGCCGTACTCGGTAACACTCGGCGCTGATGGCACTCGGCAACCTTCGGCATCAGATGGTCCTGACTCCCAGACGCTCGGGGCTAACAATGTACTCGGATGCGGCAAACACTCGGGGCTTTTTCCTTATCCTCACCGGGCCCCACTCGGCTGCGGGCCCCATAGCGCCCGCGTGGGTCGATATGGCGGAAGTTCCGCCACTGCACACAGACCTCAGATGAGAGGCACATATATAACAGTGTCTCTCCTTCTCCCCGCCTCCTCCACCTGTCAGTGTACATAGAATACATCAGCGCAGAAGAAGAGGAGGGAAGGATTCAGTCGGGTCTGAACTGTGTGTAGTGTATTGTGCCAGTGAGAAAGGCAGCCAGCAGGGAGAGATCCCGGCTGTCATACAGGGCTGAGATCCCAGAGCGTCGGACACAAAACACCCTGCACAAGCTGCAGGGTGGAAGTGCCCTCACTAGCACACCCCTCTTGAGCGAGTCACTGCTCCAACAGGTTTCAGCCTGGATTCAGTGGCAAGCAAGGTCTCAGTTAATTCAGGAGGTATGGGAAGTGTGTGGTATATGCCAATAAATATGGTAATTTAAACTGAGGAAGAACTACTCCACAGTACCTGCAGCTACAAAAATCAGAATAGGTTTTTGTTAAAGGTTATTGAGTGTTTGTTAATAATATGTAAATATTTGACTGTCCAAAGCACAGTTCTCTATATAGGATAGCATTTCCTGGTATCTGTTTTTTAAGAAATGCATGGAGTAGATGGCTAAATAGTGACAGAAAATAAAGCTCAGATAAGACTGTCACACAGAAATAACAGTTTGCAATACAGATCTGTGTTGAAATTGCAGTCCTTTGCCCTTTTGTTGACACTTTCACTCTTTATTTTCCAATTTAGCCAAGCAGAACACGTTTATCCTGTCAAATGCTTTCTGCTCTTTACATACGTATACGTTATAACTTTTCAGATCTATAGTACAGTATATATATACAGATTCTCCCACCTGAGCTGTGGATCTATGCAGATTTACCAGAGTTACCATGGGCCTCTTGGTTGCTTCTCTGATGAATGCTCTCCTTGCCCGGTCTGTCAGTTTAGGTGGACGGCCATGTCTTTGTAGGTTTGCAGCTGTGCCATACGCTTTACATTTTCGGATGATGGATTGAACAGTGCTCCGTGAGATGTTCAAAGCTTGGGATTTTTTTTATAACCTAATCATGCTTTAAACTTCTCCACAACTGTATCCCTGACCTGCCTTGTGTGTTTCCTGGCCTTCTTGATGCTGTTTGTTCACTAAGGTTCTCTAACAAACCTCTGAGGGCTTCACAGAACAGCTGTATTTATACTGAGATTAAATTACACGCATGTGGACTATATTTACTAATTAGGTGACTTATGAAGGCAATTGGTTCCACTAGATTTTAGCTAGGGGTATCAGAGCAAAGGGGGCTGAATACAAATGCACACCACACTTTTCAGATATTTATTTGTAAAAAAAAAATGAAAACCTTTTATCATTTTCCTTCCACTTCACAATTATGTGCCACTTTGTGTTGGTCTTTTACATAAAATCCCAATAAAAAAAATTACTTTTTGGTTGTAACATGACAAAATGTGGAACATTTCAAGGGGCATGAATACTTTTTCAAGGCACTGTATATATACAGTACAGACCAAAAGTTTGGACACACCTTCTCAATCAAAGAGTTTTCTTTATTTTCATGACTATGAAAATTGTGGATTCACACTGAAGGCATCAAAACTATGAATTAACACATGTGGAATTATACATAACAAAAACGTGTGAAACAACTGAAAATATATTTCATATTCTAGGTTCTTCAAAGTAGCCACCTTTTGCAGCAGACACATCTCTAGAACTGTTAAGAGGAGACTGTGTGAATCAGGCCTTCATGGTAGAATATCTGCTAGGAAACCACTGCTAAAGAAAGGCAACAAGCAGAAGAGACTTGTTTGGGCTAAAGAACACAAGGAATGGACATTAGACCAGTGGAAATCTGTGCTTTGGTCTGATGAGTCCAAACTTGAGATCTTTGGTTCCAACCCCCGTGTCTTTGTGCGACGCAGAAAAGGTGAACGGATGGACTCTGCATGCCTGGTTCCCACCGTGAAGCATGGAGAAGGAGGTGTGATGGTGTGGGGGTGCTTTGCTGGTGACACTGTTGGGGATTTAATCAAAATTGAAGGCATACTGAACCAGCATGGCTACCACAGCATATTGCAGCGGCATGCTATTCCATCCGGTTTGCGTTTAGTTGGATCATCATTTCTTTTTCAACAGGACAATGACCCCAAACACACCTCCAGGCTGTGTAAGGGTTATTTGACCAAGAAGGAGAGTGATGGGGTGCTGCGCCAGGTGACTACCTCTTGAAGCTCATCAAGAGAATGCCAAGAGTGTGCCAAGCAGTAATCAAAGCAAAAGGTGGCTACTTTGAAGAACCTAGAATATGAAATATATTTTATTTATTTTTATATTTAGTTTTGATGCCTTCAGTGTGAATCTACAATTTTCATAGTCATGAAAATAAAGAAAACTCTTTGAAGGAGAAGGTGTGTCCAAACTTTTGGTCTGTACTGTGTATGTATATATATATATATATATATATATATATATATATATATATATATATATATATATATATATATGTACATATATATATATATATACATATATATATCTTCAAACTGAGGTACCCAATGAGATCATGTCTCTTTCTCCCTCAGTAGTTTTAAGTGATTGTAAAGGAAAAAGTTTTAATTTTTAAAAATAACAAACATGTTATACTTACCTGCCAATGGTTTTGCACAGAGAAGTCCTCATCCTCCTCTTCTCAGGTCCCCACTGGCACTCTCAGGTCTCCCCCCCCCCTGCCAAGTTCCCCCATAGCAAGCGACTTGCTATAGGGCACTTGTGTGTGTTCACTACTGAGCCTGCTCTGTGGTGTCTATATGACACACAAAGCATGGCTCGACTGTGCTCCCTCCTTACTGGCTGGGAATAGCTCCTGCTGCTGTGTCTGAGCCAATGAAGAGAGAGAGAGAGAGAACTGAGAGAGCCTCTGCTCTTGTGCACATCACCGGATTGAGATTGGGCTCAGGTAAGTATAAGGGGGCTGGTGGGAGCTACATGCAGAAGGTTATTCACCTTAAAGCGGAGCTCCACCCTAAAGTGGAACTGCCACTCATCGGAACCCCCCCCCCCCCTCCGGTGTTACATTTGACACCTTTCAGGGGGGAGGAGGGTGCAGATACCTGTCTAAAGACAGGTTTTTGCACCCACTTCCGGCCACACAGTCTGCAGGTAGACTGCTGGCAGGACTTCAGATCCCGTCCCCCCTATTGTGTTCTGGGAAACACTCGGCTCCCAGAACACAGTGGGGACCAGTGAGCACGGCGCACACAACTCGCGCATGCGCCGTAGGGAACCGGGCAGTGAAGCTGGAGCGCTTCACTTCCTGGTTCCCTCACTGAGGATGGCGGTGGGGGCAGCAGAGTGACAAGCGATCGCTCGTCCTCTGCTGCTGACGGTGCTGGACTCCAGGACAGGTAAGTGTGCTAATATTAAAAGTCCGCAGCTGCAGTATTTGTAGCATTTTTTTTTTTTTGGCAAACATCCGCTTTAATGCATAGAATCCATGAAGGTAAAAAATGTCTGCATTTAAAACCACTACATTGGGCTTCTGTTTGAAAAGCTGAAGGCTGAAATATCTAAATATGTGAATAGAATACTACAGCTCCATTTTATTACTCCAAAACATAATACAGTAAAGAGAAAAAAAATATTATTTGAAACCCTCACCATAATAAAGAAAAATATTGTTAAAACTTCCATACATTCCATAAAAAGAAAATGTAAATTAAAAAATGTAAATTAAAAAATAAATTAAATGTATAATATTTCCTGCCTAATATCAAATATCACATGATGCCTGGGAGAACTTTTTTTTCTTTAGATAGATCTACTTTGAGGCTACACCACACCAACTGCCAATACTAAAAAAGAGCCCATTTTGTTTGGTGACACAGTTAACATCCCTAGCATCATGGAAGTCAGATCCTTTTTAAGAACTTATTGATCTATCCCAAATGGTTACTCATCATCTTCTCTCTGCTAAATTGATAAAATATCAGGTCTTTTCTTTTTTGTCTATCACCCCAAAAATACAGTATGTTCTAGAGATGAACCCCAGAAGATCTAATATTATAAAATGCATGCTTCCTTTCTACAAGGTCAACTTTCCACGGAGGCATTGAGAATTGTAGATTCATTTTCAAATGGTCTGCATCTTTTATCTATCAGAGTTATTTCTACTTTACGTCTCCTTGAAACACTGTAATAAATTAAAAATTTATGCTGAACAAAGTAATTCTCGGAGGACTGTAGGAGTGGTTAGCCTATACAGACTACTGCTGTGCTAGCTGAATTTAACCCAACGCATTCTATCAAAATAACAAGATCGTTTTTTTTTTTTAGATCTTTTTTATCATTGTGTAAATCATGGTTATAAACAAGAACATTGTTCAGTTTCTCTTGTTTTTGTCATTGTTTTACTTTTTCCATTTGGAAAAAACATAATTACAGTCAAAATACAATCTAAACGATCAAAACTGTTGCTATAATATTGACTTTGACTCTGATCCTATGATTCTAAAAGCAAAAATGTGAAAACATTTTTTTAAATAAATGTTCAAAAGAAAAGAAAACTAACAATAGTCATTGGTATGTGCATTTGTTAGCTGAAAGCTATTCAATAGAAATAATTTAAGAATAAACATAAAAAACACTTTAACATATCCTAAAAAATTCTGTACTGTATGTTTCTGTATAATAATTGTATACAGTCAACCATGACATTTGTCAGTATTGAAATAGTGTTATATCGAATACCAATGTACAAACACGAAAAAAAATTATTTTGTAAAAAAAAAAAAAGAAAAGTTTAGCTTTACTGGAGAAGGTGGAAAAAAGTGTAAAAAATGTTGCTTGTTGAGCTTAAAAACCCATTCTCAGTGATAGGTCAAGATTTAACCCAGAGTTAAGCCATTGTTTAATGTTGAGTTGGTTTAAACATCAGGAGGATAAAATTATATGTGATGTGGAAATCATTTTGCAAAAATATTACAAAGTAAGTGGTAAATCAGTTTTTACACAATTGCTGCCAAAGGCATTAGTAACCTATTGTGTTAAAATTCCAGCATGCGTTCCAGGACGTAGTCAGTCTTCCAATTTCCAACTGGCTTTTAAGTCGATATTCAGCAGTCTGCTTTCCAAACTTTGTATTTTTGCTCAATTCTGCAGTTCTAATTACACTTCCAGTCTCCAATCATCCTCTGAAATTCCACTTTTGTGTCCAGATTCCATTGTGCTTCCAGATGTACCTATTTAGTATGAGACATCTCATTGTGTGTAATATGTATGCCTTTAGGATGTAGTAAAGTATTATGGTCACTTGAAGTGTATCTAAACCTGAATGCTCAAACCAAATATGTTATTTCACAAGTTCCTGCAACGTCAACAATTTTCATCTTTTTATAAACACATTTTCTGCTTTCAATTAAATCATATCACTAAGGCTAAGGCCCTCTTTTTTCCCTAGGAAACAAAATATGAGCAAATTGTCTTTTATAAAAAAAAAAAATCTTACAGTACTTTACACAATTTTAACCACTTCAGCCCCGGAAGAATGTACCCCCTTTCTGATCTTTTTGAGATACGGCACTGCGTTGTTTAACTGACAATTGCGCAATCGCGCAAATAAAATTGACGTAATATTTTCCCCACAAATAGAGCTTTCTTTTAGTGGTATTTGATCACCTCTGCGTTTTTATCTTTTGCGCTATAAACAAAAAAAGAGCAACAATTAAAAAAAAAAGCAATATTTTTTACTTTTTGCTATAATAAATATCCCACCAAAATATACATATAAAAAACGAATTTCTTTCTCAGTTTAGGACAATACGTATTCTTCTACATATTTTTAGTAGACAAATTTGCAAAAAGCGTATATTGATTGGTTTGCACAAAAGTTATAGGGCCAAATCCTCAGCCAGGCGGCGTAACTTAACTTTCAGCAGTTAAGTTACACTGACTTAAAGTTTTTACCTAAGTGCCTGATCCACAAAGCACTTACGTAAAAATTTCAAGCCGTGTAAGTTAAGTGCCGCCGTCGTAAGGCGTTCCTCCTCTCCGGGGGGCGTTTACAATTTAAATGAGGCGCGCTCCCGCGCCGGCCGTACTGCGCATGCGTGTGACGTCATTTTCCCGACGTGCATCGCGCGAACGTAATTGACGCCGGGCGGCTTTGTGGATTGCGACGGGACACTAAAGTTGCGACGGGTGAAAACAAAGACGCGCCGGGAAAACAAATAATTAAAAAAAAAATGACAGCGTCGCTCAGCATGCATTCCTGAGAGGGAGAACTCCATGCCAATTTTCAAAGAAAAAACCGGCATGGGTTCCCCCCCCAGGAGCATACCAGGCCCTTAGGTCTGTTATGGGTTGTAAGGAGACCCCCCTCCGCCGAAAAATCGACGTAGGGGGTCCCCCTACAATCCATACCAGACCCGTATCCAAAGCACGCTACCCGGCCGGTCAGGAATGGGAGTGGGGACGAGCGAGCGCCCCCCCCCTCCTGAGCCGTGCCAGGCCGCATGCCCTCAACATGGGGGGGTTGGGTGCTCTGGGGCAGGGGGGCGCACTGCGGGCCCCCCCACCCCAGAGCACCCTGTCCCCATGTTGATGAGGACAGGACCTCTTCCCGACAACCCTTGCCGTTGGTTGTCGGGGTATGCGGGCGGGGGCTTATCGGAATCTGGGAGTCCCCTTTAATAAGGGGGCCCCCAGATACCGGCCCCCCACCCTAAGTGAATGGATATGGGGTACATCGTACCCCTATCCATTCACCTGGAGGCAAAAAGTAAAAGTTAATAAACACACAACACAAGGCTTTTTAAAATAATTTATTATTCTGCTCCGGATGCCCCCCCTGTCTTCGTTATTAGCTCAATTACCAGGGGGGGGCTTCTTCTTCCACTCTCCGGGGGTCTTCTCCGCTCTCCGGGGGGGGTTTCTTCTTCCGCTCTCAGGGGGGGGGCTTCTCCGGACTCCGGGGGGCTTCTTCCATCTTCTCCCCTCTTCCGCTGTTGACTCGGCGAACCCCGGTTCTTCTGCAGCTCTCCGGTGCCTTCTTCTTCAGCGCTGGCTGCCTGCTATGTTTGTGTGTTAGCTCAATTAGTAACAGGCAGCCGGCGCGGTCTTCTGTGACGTCATCTTCTCTTCTGTTCTTCTCCCCTCTTCCGATGTTGACTCGTCGCCTGTTGTCGCTGTAATGATGGAAGCGCGCCTTGCATCACATTTATATAGGCATCACCGTCCCATCATGCTCCGGTAGGTACCCACGTGGTGGGTGCACGTGGGTAGGCACCCACCACGTGGGTACCTACCGGAGCATGATGGGACGGTGATGCCTATATAAATGTGATGCAAGGCGCGCTTCCATCATTACAGCGACAACAGGCGACGAGTCAACATCGGAAGAGGGGAGAAGAACAGAAGAGAAGATGACGTCACAGAAGACCGCGCCGGCTGCCTGTTACTAATTGAGCTAACACACAAACATAGCAGGCAGCCAGCGCTGAAGAAGAAGGCACCGGAGAGCTGCAGAAGAACCGGGGTTCGCCGAGTCAACAGCGGAAGAGGGGAGAAGATGGAAGAACCCCCCCGGAGTCCGGAGAAGCCCCCCCCGGAGAGCGGAAGAAGAACCCCCCCCCCCGGAGAGCGGAGAAGACCCCCGGAGAGTGGAAGAAGAAGCCCCCCCTGGTAATTGAGCTAATAACGAAGACAGGGGGGGCATCCGGAGCAGAATAATAAATTATTTTAGAAAGCCTTGTGTTGTGTGTTTATTAACTTTTACTTTTTGCCTCCAGGTGAATGGATAGGGGTACGATGTACCCCATATCCATTCACTTAGGGTGGGGGGCCGGTATCTGGGGGCCCCCTTATTAAAGGGGACTCCCAGATTCCGATAAGCCCCCGCCCGCATACCCCGACAACCAACGGCAAGGGTTGTCGGGAAGAGGTCCTGTCCTCATCAACATGGGGACAGGGTGCTCTGGGGGGGGGGGGCCCGCAGTGCGCCCCCCTGCCCCAGAGCACCCACCCCCCCCATGTTGGGGGCATGCGGCCTGGCACGGCTCAGGAGGGGGGGGGGGCGCTCGCTCGTCCCCACTCCCATTCCTGACCGGCCGGGTAGCGTGCTTTGGATACGGGTCTGGTATGGATTGTAGGGGGACCCCCTACATCGATTTTTCGGCGGAGGGGGGTCTCCTTACAACCCATAACAGACCTAAGGGCCTGGTATGCTCCTGGGGGGGAACCCATGCCGGTTTGGAATTTACAAATTGCCGTGGAGTTCTCCCTCGGGAATGCATACCAAATGCCGTCGCTTGAATGGGCCTTTACAAGGTGTGACTAACTTTACACTTTGTAAAAGCAGCCCTAGTTTTACACCAGGCAAACTAACACTTACGGCGAAAAAACTAGGCACAAAAGCTTTGAGGATCGCCCTAAGTGCTAATTTGCATACTAGCAGAGGCATTTCGACTCGAAATGCCCCCAGTGGCGGATGCGGTACTGCATCCTAAGATGCGGCAGTGTAAGTCCCTTACAGATGTCGGATCTTCTGCCTAACTTAGGAAAACTGCTTCTGAGGATCAGTTCCAAAGTTAGAACCAGAGATACGACGGCTTACGCCGGAGTATCTCTTTTGTGGATATGGCCCATAGCATCTACAAAATAGGGGACAGATGTATGGCTTTTTTGTTTATTCATTTTTTTATTAGTAATAGCGGCGATCTGCGATTTTTATCGTGACTGCTATATTATGGCGGACACATCAGACACTTTTGACACTATTTTGGCACCATTTTCATTTATACAGTGATCAGTGCTAATAAAATGCACTGATTACTGTGTAAATGACACTGACAGGGAAGGGGTTAAACACTAGAGGGGGATCAAAGGGTTACGTGTCTCCTAGGGAGTGATTCTAACTGTGGGGGGATGGACTACCACTGACATGACAGTGATCACTGCTCCAGATGACAGGGAGCAGTAGATCCCTGTCATGTCACTAGCAGAACAGGGAAATGCCTTGTTTGCATCTCCTCGTTCTGCAGCTCTGTGTCACGATCATTAGACACCGGCGGGCACAGTCATGGAGTATGCAGCAGGCACGCATGCAGCAGGCGCGCAGGCACCCACAAAGCCACAATTTAAATAGGTCATACCTGTACGCCCATTTGCGCAGTGGTGCCGACGTACATCGTCGTGCTCTGGTCGGCAAGCGGTTAAAGAATAATTTACCCAAAACAGAATGGGGTGCAGATTGTTAGGTGAAACCACATGTTACAGTATTTTTTTTTAACTCATTGATAACTGAGAAAGCAGAAAAGGTCCCAAGTTATCATAAGTTTCACTACCAGTTACAATACAATCAAATTTAACTCCCTATCATAAATTCCTTCCATTATTTCCCTATGTGAAGGGATAAAGCTATTGTAACAACATTTTTCAAGGACTGCCCAGAATGGAGTGTACATAAATTGACAAGTACTCTGTTTACTGCAGTATATTCTGTTAACAGACCTGTGCAAACCTGAACTATTACACAGGGAGAAGCAGGAAAATCCAGAGTTGCATAAGGTGCCAAACTTGCTTCTTTTTCCTTGCACAGCAGGACTAGAACTAAGCTAGGATGCTGAGAAATTCAGCAGCATAATATTAGGATGCTACACTATTGGCACCACTGAAATAAAATACTGTGTTTGAATGGTAGATCATGGCAGGTACTGAAAGCAACGTGAGGGGATGAACCTAGGAATACCTTGGAGGTAAAAGACATGATCCCAGGTGGTTTACATTAGAGACATGCTTCACGATTTTGAAACTGGTGCAAGAATGTGAGAATGACCATGGACAATTTATAATCCACCTTAAAGAAATGGTCCAAACTTTAAATTAGTTTACAGTATTCTATGCTCACCACCACCAGTTAAAAATGTTTTCTGACTGATTGTGGCGGTTAATGTACCTTCTGTTTTTTTCTAATTAAAAAAAATCTAGAGTGCTAGTTTTCTTGGTTATAAATGTTCTGTTCAGTCCTCAGTAAAAGCAGTGTCCTAAACCTAAAAACCTTACACCCACTTAAAATGTCCAACATGATATAGTATTGGGTTGGTTTAATAAATTGTGTAAATATTCACTTCAAGTATCCAATCAAGTGCAAATTTTCTTTTCACGTTTGGATAATTAAAGACATTTTTTTATTAGTAAATCAGCCTCTATGTTTCTCACATTTTCCATACAGTTCTTGAACCACCATTGACTCGCCAACACTTTCTACCTAAACCAGCTAGAAAAGTAATTACATTGCATTGGTGTAAATATCACACTTTTATAGAGAAAAACAAAGTACAACATTTTTGTAAAAAAATATGTAATCTGTGAATCGTAGCAAATTTTGGTAAGAACAATAATGGAGCCGTAGAAAAGTCAAAGTCTGTAGTTTAGCATACTACTGCTCCATACATTTTCATTAACTGGAAGCTTAATGTACTATACTAAGTCTGTCTGAATTAGCACAGCATCCTTATGCTGTTTATTAAATATTTAACTGATGGGCTCTGCTTGCTGCCAAATGATTTCATGGGCCTAGTAAATGTGATAACAATCTTTATCTGGCCAGCTTTAAAGGCTAGCTTTAATTCCTGCTCTCCATCACATTAATTAACCCTACTTGTACCCAAGACCCTGCCAGCTCTAGACCATTTTTTACCACTATCCCTGGAATTAGTGAGATTAATGTGCTGAACACATGTTTCAAGTAGAACCTTCTTTATTGCATTGTGAATGCAAATGCCTGCATATTTCACATTTATGGGCCTTATTTAAATACACGACTTAATAGTAACATAACACTTTGCAATTCAATTGCTTAATGTGATGTATTTGTTTCTACTGCAACTAAATGTATATTTGCTTCTGACAAGTGATATTTCTGCCTTGGTGCTATTTAAATCAATACGCTATTTCCTGCATGGCTTAATTCTGTGTGAGTGCTGAAATAAGAAGATACATTATCTATGTGAGGAAACAAAATATGCTAGTTGGTCTAGGACGACACCTTCCTATTAGCATACTGGTGAACTGCAATTGTAGCTGCAGATTAAATAAGGTGACGTAAAGTTCAACGAATGAAAACTACATTAGGAGGAGCAAACAAGGACATGAGTCAGAAACAATGTCCTTACAAAACTTTTTGATGATGACTTGAATCTATAGAAATGATGGAAAAAACATGGGATTTGATATCTATTAGTCGTGCACTCCACAAATCTGGCCTTTATGGGAGTGGCAAAAAAGCCATTTTTTAAAGAAAGCCATAAGAAGTTCTATTTGAAGTTGGCAAGAAGCCATGTGAGGGACGCAGCAAACATGTGGAAGAAGGTGCTCTGGTCAGATGAGACCAAAATTGAAAGTTTTGATATATAAACAAAACGCTATGTGTGGTGTAAAAATAACATTGCACATCACCCTGAACACACCATACCCACCGTGAAACATGGTGGTGGCAGCATCATGTTGTGGGGATGTTTTTCTTTAGCAGGAACAGGGAAGTTGGTCAGAGTCTGCAAAAGACTTGAAACTGGGGCGGAGGTTCACCTTCCAGCAAGACAATGACCCTAAATATATAGCCAGAACTGCAATGGAATGGTTTAGATCAAAGCATATCTATGTGTTAGAATGGCCAAGTCAAAGCCCAGACCTAAATCCAATTGAGAATCTGTGGCAAGACTTTGAAAATCGCTATTCATAGATGATATTTTGCACAGAAGAATGGGCAAAAATTTCACTTTCTAGATGTGCAAACGGGTAGAGACATACCCAAAAAGAATTACAGCAGTAATTGCAGTGAAAGGTGGTTCTACAAAGTTTTGACTGGGCTGAATACAAATGCACGCCACACTTTTCAAAATAATGTGCCACTTTGTGTTTGTCTTTCACATAAAATCCCAATAAAATACATTTACGTTCTTGGTTTTAACATATCAAAATGTGGAAAACTTCAAGGGGTATTAATACTTTTTCAAGGCCCTGTATATACAGTGGATATTAAAAGTTTACACACCCCTGTTAAAATGTCAAGTTTCTGTGATGTAAAAAAATTAGACAAAGATAAATCATTTCAGAACTTTTTCCATCTTTAATGTGAGTTATAAACTGTACAACTCAATTAAACAACAAACTGAAATCTCTGAGGTGGAGGGAAGTACAACTAAAAAACTAAAATAATATGGTTGCATAAGTGTGCACACCCTTAAACTAATACTGCAGCACTCAGTCTTTTTGGATATGAGTCTATCAGCATTGCACATCTTGACTTGGCAATATCTGCCCACTCTTCTTTGCAAAAACACTCCAAATCTGTCAGATTGCGAGGACATCTCCTGTGCACAGCCCTCTTTAGATCACCCCACATATTTTCAATCAGATTTAAGTCTGGGCTCTAGCTGGGCCATTCCAAAACCTTAATCATCTTCTGGTAAAGCCATTCCTTTGTTGATTTGGATGTTTGATTTGGGGTAGTTGTCATGCTGAAAGATGAAGTTCCTCTTCACGTTCAGCTTTCAAGCAGAAGCCTGAAGGTTTTGTGCCAATATTGACTGGTATTTGGAATTGATCATAATTCCCCCTACCTTGACTAAGTCCCCTGTACCATCTAAAGAAAAACAGCCCCAAAGCATGATCTTTTGGTGATGTGCAGTGTTGTTTTTGCGCCAAACATATCTTTTGGAATTATGGCCAAAAAGTTCCATCAGACCATAACACATTTTCCCACATGCTTTTGGGAGACTTCAGATGTGTTTTTGCAAAATTTAGCCAGACTTGGATGTTTTTCTTTATAGGAAAAGGCTTCTGTCTTACCACTCTACCCCATAGTCCAGACATATGAAGAATACGGGAGATTGTTGTTACATGTACAACACAGCCAGTACTTGCCAGATATTCCTGCAGCTCATTTAATGTTGCTGTAGGCCGTCCAGTTCTTGGTAATGTCACTGTTGTGCCATATTTTCTCCACTTGATGATGACTGTCTTCACTGTGTTTCATGGTAATGCCATCTAATGCCTTGGAAGTTATTTTGTATCCTTCTCCTGACTGATTCCTTTTAACAATGAGATCCCTCTGATGCTTTGGAAGCTCTCTGCAGACTATGGCTTTTGCTGTAGAATGTGACTTAGAAAATGTCAGGAAAGACCTACTAGAACAGCTGAACTTTATTTGAAGTTGATCAGAGGCACTTTAAATGATGTTAGGTGTGTACTGACTCATATTTAAGATGCGTTTGAATGTTATTGCTTAATTCTGAACATCCCCAGTTATAAGAGGGTGTGCACACTTATGCAATCATATAGTTTTAGTTTTTTAGTTTAACTTCCCCCCTAAAAGACTTCAGTTTATTTTTCAATTGAGTTGTACAATTTATAGGTCACAATAAAGGTGGAAAAAGTTCTGAAATGCTTTATCTTTGTCTCATTTCTTTACCTCACAGGAACCTGACATTTATATACATCAATATATATATTGACAAGTTGGGATTTCTTAACTCAATGGTAGTGCCAAAACAGTGAGTTTACTCCACACCAGAAATATTTTCAGAGTTTTCCTTCCAACTTTTATTTAATGATACATCATGATACATCACAAGTCTTCCCACGTAGGGGGTTCTCACCATCAATGCCACAAACATAATATTTAGCCTCCTGGCTCTCTTATGGTAGTTTTAATGCTCCTGACATTGGTGCTCCTGACTGTCAAATATGTCACAGTGTTCGTGTACAGGTGGCTCTACCTCAGCTCTGTGTCAGCTCTATGTCAAATCGCATCTCAAATCGTACCAATGTGAACCAGGGCTAACAGCTGGAAAAGATAAAGCGCAATGTGCATAATTAAATACAAAGTTACAGTACATAGGCTGCTCTATGATTAGGTTGAGGAAAGCATGCGTGTGACCACACAAGCTGATCCTTATAGTAAGAATAAGAATGTGAATATTGCAGTGTTGTATATTTAGGTGTATAGGTTTTCTGTATTAATAAGATGCAGAAATATCTCCAATCTGATTTCTTGCAGCATAAAATAAACATTATGATCTTCAACTGAATAATAATGTCTTAAAATAACCTACAGAAAAGGACTTCTAATCATGTTACCTGATTCTCTCTACTTCTCTCCAACACTTAACAGCCACTCCAGCCATTTGTGGGATAAATATGTCAAAAAAAGCTAATGAAAGTGATGATGATTCTTTAACTGGCTCTCCTGGGGATTCCTCTGATTGCAGCCTTCCTGAAGTGGCTGATCAGCATTAGTGGTAATGCTGTCAAACCTCTCTCTCACACATAAAGGTGCAGTTCCTCTTAGCAAGCCAAATGCTGACTTGCCGTTTGCAGCATATTAAAGATACTCAACCACTTAAACTGGAAATCTATAATATATCATTTGGTCTTCTATATTTCAACTTACAATAATATTTTTTAGATGCATAAGCATTAACAATGCTGTTGAATTAAAATCTGTATATGCACTGCAGCTAAGAAACTTTTTAATCTCCAAGTATGGTTGGACATAATTTATTTTTGGTTTATGGGACCTACATTAGGTGAATTGAAAATATAGAAGTTTGAAGATCTCTGAATCTCAGCACCCTCACACAATTTACCAAAGGGATGAGCATTATTACCAGGTGATATTTTGCCAGCAGCTGGATCACATAGGGGAGTCTTCCCTTGCTGATCCTGAACTCTGACAAATCTCAGCAAACTTTTGCAGGTCTGGTGATAAGTTAGTGATCATGTTGCTGGTAAACTCTCACCAACAACAGGTTTACTCATGTAAAATATGCCTAAAGAAAAGGTGAATGTTCATTTAGTTGTGTTTACTGTAACCATCTACTTATGTGAAAGCAAAGATCTTGTTTTGTCTCCTTTTTTTTTCATTTTGCACACGGAGTCATAAAGGTATTGCACTAATTGTTAAAAAAGTTGTTTAAAACAGCACTACAGACATGACTGCTGAGGCCCAATGAGCCCAGGTACAATTAACTGTAACATAGATGTATAGAAAAACCTTCCCCCTTGCCCCTTCATCCCGTTAAATAAACACACTTACAACCATTAGGTTGGAAAGGGCAAGGCCACAGCTTTATTAAATCCAAACATAACATGTGAACACTTTTCAACCAGTGCCACTCACAGTTGTACTGTGAGCACACAATTCCAAAAGGGGGAGGGGGCCTGTCCTTACCATAAGTGCTGGACAGGCCGCCTACTTCCGATTTCCATCAAGGGTATAGCCCATTACAGCCATATTATTTTGGCAAGGTCAAGAAACCGCAGCAAACTGTGACATACCATAGAAAAAAGGGAGGGTGGGCAGCTCTTCCAGTCACATTCCTTAAAAGACCCAGAATTCCCTGGGGCAATACTTTTTCAGCGCTCAGGCCCAGCCTATTCCTCCTAGCAACCAATCCTTGGAGCCGCCTAATTCTGTACCTGGCCATGCCCCCATCAGTCAAGGCTCTCTTTCCCTAAGGCGCTCAAGAGGCCTTCAGGTGAATCATAGCACATGCAAAAGTTAGGGAAAGTCAGTTTTTATGTGCTTTTGATTCTATAAAAGGGCTTTTATTGCTTATTGTCTTATATTAATTTGATGGATTTGATTGCCTGACTTTCATAAATTTTGCTGACCAGAGTGGATCCATGGATAAACTTTAGAAACAAAATTATAAAGCACCATAAATGTCATACTACCTGTAAAGGGTTGTTATAGCACACATTTCAGAAATGTATCATTGCTAATTAATGCTTTATGAGACGTTAATTGTATGTTACGCAATTGAAAAATGTAATCTTGTATGGGCAATGACAGATGGGCTAGTTTAGTAGTGTGCACAACTGAGTACAATTAAGTACTATGGAGTACTTTCAATAGAAATTAACATTTTACCTGTTCAGTATAGTATGGAGTCTTACATTTTTTTACAATTCAACAACATAAGGTAATGGAGAAAAATAGAGAATTGTGCACTGTCTTTAGAATTGCTTTTAGAAAATCAACCCCTATGTCTCTTCATGTTGTACCAATATATGTTTTTAAACGTTATTATAAATTAATCAAGCGTGTTTTTACCTAATACTAGTTTTGTTTTTATTTTGTAATACCTTTAGGACGGGTTGATACTATTGCGAATTGGATGCGGGATCCTTGCATACATGAACAATACGTCCCTACAGCGAGTACAGCAACATCAGTAAAGTCAGAGGAGCAATTGTATATTCAATATGTTTCATAGACCTACCAATTGTTACGTTGTAGAAGGTTCTGTAACATCTAATGCAGGGGTAGGCAACCATTTGAGCACAGTATGCCGAAAAATATTTTCAAAGAATTTGAGATGACCGATTTCATAACAAAAAAATGTCAACTTCACACTCTCAATCACGAAATGGATTTTTTATAAAGTAAATGCTGTAACCTACTTGAGAATCAGTGAGAAATGAACATACTGCACTCAGGCCTCAGATCAACCCCAATTCCTGCAACTCCACACTTTAGATGACTACCCCCCCCTGCAAATCCCTCCCACTACTGTACCTCCTTGCAAATCTGCCCTACCGCTGTATCTCCTGCTCTTCTGTCCCACCTCTGAACTCCTTCTGCTCATTTTCCCCACCGCTGTACCCTCCTGCTCATCTGCTCCACCGCTGTACCCTCTTCTCATCTATGATATGCGTGATATGCAGAGTGGTGAAAGGAAGCAGAGATGAGACACATCTACTTGTCCTGGCACACTCATCCTGCTGATTCATCTCTCACATCCAGCCCACATGCTTGTATGGTATGTATGGGATGTCACATACTAGCATCTAGAATGGATGCACAATGATGCGCTCAGGTCAGAAGCATTTTCTGAAAGAAGTGGGCCTGTGTAGCAGGATCATAAGTTGGGCCCCGACAGCTGAGACAAAGTTCCCAGAGTCATCTTCCTCCCAGATGGTGGACAGAGCTAGCAGGACTGTGATTGGCTTTAGAAGTGGCCAATGACAGTCCTCCTCCTCCTGGAAACAGGGACTGCCCCCCTACCAGAACTGCACCCAAACTTTTCCCCATCACAAAAGCTGACGATCGCAGCAACAGCAAAGTTAGAGAACCAAACAATGTTTCCCATCTTATACAATGTGTGAGGGTACAAGGCCTCTTCAGTGCAGGTGTGGCTTGGGGAATTCTGAAACTGGAATGCATTAGTGTCTCACTGACACTTCCCTGCGGTGATGGGGAGGGAGTCGAGTGCCGGCAAAAGAGGCTTTGAGTGCCACTTGCAGACCAGTGGCGGGAGTTGCCTACCCCGATCTAATGTATCAACAATGGTTGTAATGTACTGTTTTATTTCCATGCCTTGTAACATGTTTTAACACACGTTATTATATAACAATTTCTGTTGTATGTAATTATACATGACAATCTATATCATGTTGGAGTTAAAAAAAAATGTTTCCGGTAAAATAAAAAACTTTACTGTTTTATTATTAAGAAAAGCAAAGAATATGTAGGTATATGCTGAAGAATTTGGGGAAAAACTGTTGTTTTGTCTGGAATATTTTAAGGCCCTAGCTATCCTTTGTTTTTCTTTCTTTTAACACTACTAAATTTGGAAGTGATTGTAGTACTATCTGAAAGAGGCTAATGCAATGAGACCAGTGTTGACCATATATGGACATAGAACCACTAGCAGGTTGCCAATTTTAATAAACAATTAAAATATTGTTCTGAAAATTGTTCCTGTAAACTGTTTATAGCATCAGATGTCAACATTTTCAAATATGCAAATATTTTAGGAAAAATAGCACATGTTAACATAATTTTGGTTTGGGAAAATTACCACGTGCGTATTGTTCTCTGCTGTTTAAGGAGAGGTAAGCCAGATGTTTATATTGGATTAATAAATAATCAATCAAGGGCCTAATCATTTCTAGATAAATTACCATGTGCAAGGTAATTTGTGAGTATGCCTCTGTTAATTAAAGGACAATCAAGAAAAGTTTTATAACACACTTACAACGTTGAATGTGTCAGAATTTGTTTTTGTTTTTCTTTCAGATTTTTTTTTACAATTTTGGTGTTTGGCAGTTCGTAACGTTCGTAATAGGCTTATTAAGTATTTTTATATTTAAGTTTCATATCCTTAGTCTGTGTGTTTATATATAAACATTAGGCACTTATGGAGACAAAAGAATTGCAAGATATAGTTTAAAAAAAAAAAACAATATCAGCTTGGTAGAGATCTGCCTGTCAGGGTCTAAAAAAATATATGAGGATTTGACACAGATTTGTGAAGAATAACAAAGTATTCTCCTTCAGTGCAGGTGTGGTGTGGGGAATTCTGAAACTGGAATGCATTAGTGTCTCACTGACACTTCCCTGCGCTGATGGGGAGGAAATCGAGTGCCGGCAAAAGAGGCTTTGAGTGCCACTTGCAGCACCAGTGCCAGGGGTTGCCTACCCCCGATCTAATGTATCAACGGTTGTAATGTACTGTTTTATTTCCATGCCTTGTAACATGTTGTAACACACGTTATTATATAACAATTTCTGTTGTATGTAATTATACATGACAATCTATATCATGTTGGAGTTTAAAAAAAAAAAACGTTTCCGGTAAAATAAGAAACCTTACTGTTTTATTATATTGCCTAAATATTACAAAAGTTGTCCAAAATCTTCTATGGTTCCTCATCAAGGTATGTCACCACTGCAGGTCAATAGCAATAGGTGAACGCTAATTTTGCCCTCCCCAGCAGAATATACTGACCTTCTCTTCCATGCCACTCAGGTCAACTGCTTGCTTTCAAATTGAAAGAAAATTTCTGTGTAAGCTAGTAGTCGCCAAAGACTTTACCAAAATTGGGCTATGAACTCTCCATGTGATGTGCCAATTGTCCCACCACTGTGACATGAAGAAAAGCTGGATACACATTATAACATTTTCTGTAGATTTTTCCCTTTAGATCTACCCAAACCATATAATATGAGGTCAAACCTTTTTTTTTTTTTATTCTATATTTTATAGTTTTTTTAATTGATTTTATACAAACAAACATACTTCAATTGCATACATATCACATATATAACATATCACAAATCGATTCTGCAATAGAAGGAATTTACAGAGCATTTCAGTTCCAAAATGTTTCCTTTTCTAGATATACTGACGGTATAGATAATCTTCATTGTCCTTCCTATTTAGCAAGCCGGCACAGCAAAAAAAACAAAAACAGAACAAAAACAAACAAACCAAAAACAAAAACAGAGAAAAAAATATATAAAAACAAAAATATTCCTCTATTCCGCCTCCGCCAGTGCACAGCCATATTCTCTAGAGCAGACATACGCTGACCATGTTGACCATTTTTTATTAAACTTCTCTTCTCTGCCTTGAATAGTAGCACTACTTCTTTCCATAGTATATATTTCAGCTATTTTTTTAAGCCACTGCGAGACAGAGGGAGATGATTCCCGCTTCCAGAGAGCTGATACACATGACTTGGCTGCATTCAGAAGGTGAACGATCTAATTACTATATTTACGCCTAGAAAGCTCTGAAAGATGGAGCAAGTATCTGGCTGGTTCAGAACCCAGGTCCTGACCTGTCAGCTGTCTTATCATAGCTCGACCTTGGCCCAGAATGCCTGCAGTTTTTGACACAACCAAAAAATATGGAGCATATTGTCCTCTGCCACACCACAACGCCAGCACATATTTGTCCTTTCCGGATAAATTTTATGCAACAATGATGGGACTCTATACCAACGTGTGAGAATTTTATAACACAGCTCTTGGTACTTAGTAGCCATTGAGGAGTGATGAGTAAAATGTAAAATATATCTCCGCTGCTCTTCAGACAATGTAATGTCTAAATCTCTTCCCCATTTCTGAAGGAATCCCGGGGCATAACCCTCTGACGATTGTACTAACAGTTTATACATCTCAGATACCCCATGTGCTGAGGGAGCATTTACCAAGCATACATTTTCCATGGGCGTATTCGGACGATCTGACCACTCCTTCCGAAGAAGGGAACTGAGAAAGTGAGTAAGTTGCTGCATCCGCCATGGATCCAGTGGTGGATTAAACATCAATTGTATTTCGGCCCTAGTCTTCAGCCTATATTCTTCAAGATAATCACCTAGACGAAATTTACCCTGTCTCACTGTTTGTCTGAAACGGCTATCTGTGTGTCCAGGGGGAAATGCTGGATTTCCCAATATTGGATACATCCGGGATATTTCTCCTTCTTCCTTAGAGAAAAAATGGCTTTGTTGTATTACTCGCAGAGTTGCCCCTATCAAAGGATGGTTCCTCAATATGCCAAGTGCATTTGGCCTTAACCATGGCACACATTGAAGTGGAATCTTGGTGCACGATTGTTCAATTGCTACCCATGTTTTAGATCCCCCATCTCTGCACCACATCATAACCCTGGCAAGGTGTACTGCCTGATAGTATCGGTTTGGATCTGGGAATGCCATACCACCCTGGTTTTTAGGCCTGGCCAGAAGATTGTAGGATAGACGTGGGTGCTTTTTTGCCCAGATAAATCTGATAAAAAAACTATGCAGTGATTTCAGAAATGGCCCTGGAATAACTATTGGTAAAGTCTGAAACAGATACAATAGCCTGGGCAAAATGTTCATTTTAAGAATCGCATTTCTACCCATCCATGTATAGGGCCCCTTATTCCATCTCTCCAGGTCCGCCGACAAATCCCGCATTATCGGTGGAAAGTTAGCTGCGAATACTTTGTCTACTGAGGGAGTCAGTTTGAACCTCAGGTATGTAAAATAAGATGAAGCCCATGGAAAGAGAATGAAGCTTGAAGAGCTTTAACCCGCGCAGGAGACAGGGTAATATTAAGCAGTTCCGATTTTTGAATATTAATTTTGAAATTTGACAGAGCAGAATATCGATTAAACTCTTTTAATAGGTTTGGCAATGTGGTCTCTGGAGATGTAATAAAAAACAGTATATCATCTGCAAAAGTCGCAGCTTTATGATCCGTCTTGCCTATTGAAAAACCCTGAATATCCATGCTTCCTCAGACGTATCGCAGAAATGGTTCTAAAGTTAATATAAAAATCAACGAAGATAGCGGACACCCTTGTCTAGTACCATTCCTCAGATTGAAGTATGAGGAGGTTACCTCATTGATTCTAACAGCTGCAGATTGAGCTGAGTATATAGCCTCTATCCATTTACTAAACCCCTCCCCCACCCCGATATGGATTAACGTCTCCTTCAGGAATGTTCAATCCACCCTGTCAAAGGCCTTTTCTGCATCAGAGGATAACAAACAATGGTATTTTATGCAGATGAGCTAAATGAATGATATTTAAGGCTCTAGTAGTGTTATCCTTTGCCTCCTTCATTGGTACAAACCCGGCCTGATCAGGGTGGATGATATCCTGAAGGTGAGATTGTAATCTTGACGCTAATATACGTGTAAACATTTTTAAGTCTACATTTACTAGGGAGATAGGCCGATAGTTCATACAATGAGCATGGTCCTTACCTTCCTTTGGAATCACAGTAATGTGTGCCCTTAGGGTGTCTATTTGTATAGGCCGTCCTTCCAAAATGGAATTAAATGCCTTAATAAATCTAGGAGCTAAACATGAAGCAAATGCCCTGTAATATGCTGTTGTATACCCATCTGGGCCTGGGGCTTTATGAGGTTTAAGCATCTTAATCGCCCTCATATATTCCTCTGACAAAATTGGAGCGTTCATTAATTCAGCGGCGTCTTCAGATATTGATGGTAGCCCCGATGAAGAGATATATTCCCAAACTAATTGTTGCTTTTGAGCCATCTGCTTAGTGGATAGGTTTGTCGGTAGATTATATAAGGACACATAGTACTCTCGAAAAACTTCTGCAATTTCCCTGGATATATATTTACATTTCCCACTGTCAGAATCGATAAATGGAACAAGTGAATGGGCCAATAGTTTACCTGATTTGTTCCCATGTACATATTGCATATGTCTGGCTTTTAATAAAAATATTTTAGTTTCATGTCCTAGAAGAGATGCCAATTTTTCTCGTTCCACCCCAAGAATGCTCAGAAATGCAGCTCGCCAGCGTCTCTTAGCGTTTTCTTATCCATTGAGAAAAAAAAAGTACACTGAGAAACGCCAATAAACGCTAGTAAACGCTATTGCAAAGGAAGCAAAGAAAAAACGCAGCTGCCATCGTTTCTTAGCATTTTTCTATCCATTTGAAAGAAAAAAAAGAAAAAAAAACGCTACACTGAAAAACGCTAATAAACGCCATTGTAGAAACGCCCAGAAGCGCAGATCGCCAGCCTCCCTTAGCATTTCTTTATCCATTGAGAGAAAAAAAAACCCTATTAAACGCTACTGCACGCCAACGTCTCTTAGCGTTTTCTTATACATTGAAAAAAAAACGCTACATTGAAAAATGCCAATAAACACCATTGAAAAAACACCCAAAAAAACGCAGCTAGCCAGCGTCCCCCATTAACTTCTTATCCATTGAAAAAAAAAAAAGGCCTGAAAAAAACGCTACACTGAAAGATGCCAATAAACACCATTGCAAAAATTCTAAAAAAACGGCAAAAGGCTCCCTGCAAAGCCACCGGCTCCTTTTATAAACTCTTTTAGCTTCCAGTGTGCATGGAGCCACATAGTTAGTTATGTGCCATATAACCTATTTCAGATCCTATTCCCTGTTCATCTCTACATAATCTTCAGCCTCCCTCTCCTCCTCCCCCCCCCCCCCATCCCCCCCCCCCCACTCCCACCACAGTCTGCATGTCCTCTTTAACTCATAGTCCCAGCATCACAGAGAAATAATGCCTTATATACCTCAAGCACCATTTCCCCCAAAAAAAAAAGAAAAGAGGATTAACAGAAAAAGTTATCAGCAGTTCAACTCTCCATGATTTCAGTGGAAATGTTTAAAATGAGGGGTGTTCATATTCATATACACTGAATTGGGATACAATTCTATAGCAGTCCAATCTGAGATTGCAATAGGTGAGATAGCAAATTTCAAGAACATCTCTGTTATTTGAGAGTAGAAACGCAGCACAAATAATTGTTGCCCCTTTAATATATACAAGCAAAAGGGGAAGCCCCAGTGATATGTAATGCCCTCTTCTCGTAGCTTATCCAACAGGGGTTTAAGTATACGCTGCATCTGCAGAGTGTATCTTGAACGGTCAGGCAGGGTCTGTATTCCAGCTTTATTATAATCAACAGTACCTATTGACCATGCCTTGCGAATAATCTCCTCTTTGATGGTATAGAAATGAACTCTACATAGAACATCCCTGGGTCTGCCATCGGACAAAGGGATAGGGCCCTGAATCCGATGAACCCTGTCCAACTCCAGTTCTGCGGTTAAGTCTTTACCCAAGACCTTGTTTAATTTGGCTACAACAGTGGGGCGTAACTCTTTAACTGTAATCTCTTTAGGTATACCCCGTAGCTTTAAATTATTCCTCCTGCTCATATTTCCAAGGTTATCCTGCTGAAGTCGCAATGCATAGAGATGCTGTGACTGAGAGGCCAACTTAGCCTCCAAATTAGCCTCCAGATTAGCTATCTTTTGATCAGATAAGATCTGATTCTGCTCGATTATATCCACCCTTGCGGACAGACATTGTAATGATTCCTTAACCTCCCTAAACTCCTCTCTAAATACTGTTTGTAACGTTAGAATTATGCGGTCCATATCAGCCTTGGTGGATATTGAGGATAGGAAAGTCCTAGAATCTGGATCTGCAAAGAGAGCTTGGAGCCCGGAGGTAGAGGTAGAGGCTGAGGTACATTGTAATGAAGATTGTATAGGATCTGAAGGTCCCAACAGTAAGGTACCTGCAGTACCCAAAGAGTCAGTCTGTATAGCCTGTGTGTTTGCACTCTCCGGCATCTCTAACATTTCTAATTCCTTGCCTGACATTTCTTTATGTCCTATAGTAGATAATTGTGTGTCCATGTCAGCTTCCTGCGTGCCTTGTATACAACACAATTTTTTCACAGGCTCACCTGGATAAGCTGACTGCGCTGTTATACCTTGTTCCTCTTCTTCATAAAGGGCAGAGGTTGATGTGGTGATGGTGGTGGTGGAGAAGTCCAGGAGTGACGGAGGGGGCGGATGGTCCCGCTGAACCCTTGTATCTCCGATGTAGCAATCCGATACCAGCACTGTACTATACTCTGCCACCGCGCGCTGCTCCCCTGTCCTTACCAGCTGAACAGTCCGCTTCAGTGAGATAACAGCTTGCACGGGATAAAAAAACAGTGGCCCAGATTCAGGTACATTTGCGCGATATTTGCAGGGGGAGCAGGGCAACGATTTTGCCCTGCGCCCCCGCAAATATTTTGCGCTGCCCTCGATTCACGGAGCAGTAGCTCCGTAAATTGCGAGGGCGCGCTGGCAAAATTGCCCGGCGTAAGCGCGCACAATGTAAATGATCCCGCCGGGGGCGGGAATCATTTAAATTAGGCGCACGGTGCGTACAGCGCATGCTCCGTCGGGAAACTTTCCCGACGTGCATTGCGGCAAATGACGTCACAAGGACGTCATTTGCTTCAAAGTGAACATGAATGGCGTCCAGCGCCATTCACGAATCACTTACGCAAACGACTTGAAATTCAAATTTCACGTCGCGGGAGCGGCGGCTATACTTTAGCATTGGCTGCCCCTACTATTATAAGTGGCAGCCTTGCGCTAAATTTGCCGTTCGGAAACTCCGTACCTGGCTTGCGCAGGGCCCGCGCAAGTTTGTGAATCAGTGGTAGTATGCAATTTGCATACTACACGCTGATCATAATGGGAGCGCCCCCTAGCGGCCCACGCAAGAATGCAGCCTAAAATCTGCGTGGCATAAGAGCCTTATGCCGCGCAGATTTTAGGCTGCAGACGGTGTAACGAGGTTCCTGAATCAGGAGCACTCGTTACACCGGAGCAAGTAAGCAATTGCGCCGTGTAACCTATGGTTACACGGGCGCAATTGCTTCTTGAATCTGGGCCAGTGAGTAGCGAGCTGCGGGTAACCAAACCACGTGACGGCTTTCTTGCAGCGCTCCTGGATACTCTGGATCAGCTTGGCATCTCCCTCCACAAAGGGACAGGGAGACACACACAAAGGCCCACTCAAAGCACAGTCAAAGGAGGCAAACCGAAGACCGGAGCAGAGGTACTGACGTTGCTCAGTAATAGTCAGTAGTGGGGGGCCGGAGAGATAGCCAGGAAAAAAATAACAAGGAAGAGAGACTTGCTTTACAGTGCTTATACCTTCCTAGACCATGCTAAGCAAACATGCTGTTTGATAACGGTCTGAGTGGAGCTCTAGCTGCTTCCTCGCTCCTCACACTCTCACACCCACCACACCCACACCCATACTTCCTCAAACCTTAATGCCGCGTACACACGATCAGTCCATCCGATGAGAATGGTCTGATGGACCGTTTTCATCGGTTAACCGATGAAGCTGACTGATGGTCCGTCGCGCCTACACACCATATGTAAAAAAAAACGATCGTGTCAGAACGCGGTGACGTAAAACACAACCACATGCTGAAAAAAACTAAGTTCAATGCTTTCAAGCATACGTTGACTTGATTCTGAGCATGCGTGGATTTTTAACCGATGGTTGTGCCTACTTTTAAATTTAAAACAAGTTGTCATTTTTTTAACCAATGGATAAATAACCGATGGCGCCCACACACGATCGGTTTGGACCGATGAAAACGGTCCATCAGACCGTTCTCATCGGTTTAACCGATCGTGTGTACGCGGCCTAAGAGTTTCAATTTGCAATCAGACAGGCCCTTGCACTACATGGTTTTGGTAAATTTAATGGAAATCAGACAACAAAAGTTGTATAGTGTGTATGGAGTCACATACTCCTTCATACTCAGAAATATGGGATATTTCCCTTATTGAATAACGTTGAAGAAAAGCAAAGAATATGTAGGTACGGTATATGCTGAGGAATTTGGGGAAAAACTGTTGTTTTGTCTGGAATATTTTAAGGCCCCCGCTATCCTTTTTTTTTTCTTTCTTTTAACGCTACTAAATTTGGAAGTGATTGTAGTACTATCTAAAAAAGGCTATGAGACCAGTGTTGACCATATCTGGACATAGAACCACTAGCAGGTTGCCAATTTTAATAAACAATTAAAATATTGTTCTGAAAATTGTTCCTGTAAACTGTTTATAGCATCAGATGTCAACATTTTCAAATATGCAAATATTTTAGGAAAAATAGTACATGTTAACATATTTCTGGTTTGGGAAAATTACCACGTGCGTAATGTTCTCTGCTGTTTAAGCAGAGGTAAGCCAGATGTTTATATTGGATTAATAAAAAATCAATCAAGGGCCTAATCATTTCTAGATAAATGACCATGCGCAAGGTAATTTGTGAGTATGCCTCTGTTAATTAAAGGATAATCAAGAAAAGTTTTATAACACACTTACAACGTTGAATGTGTCAGAATTTGTTTTTGTTTTTATTTCAGATTTTTTTTTTTACAATTTTGTTGTTTGGCAGTTTGTTCATAATAGGCTTATTAAGTATTTTTATATTTAAGTTACGTATCCTCAGTCTGTGTGTTTATATATATTCTTTTAGGCACTTATGGAGACAAAAGAATTGCAAGATATAGTTTAAAAAGAAAACAATATCAGCTTGGTAGAGATCTGCCTGTCAGGGTTTAAATTTTTTTTTGAGGATTTGACACAGATTTGTGAAGAATAACAAAGTATTTTTAATCAAATGAATCAGATTTTCTAGGTAAAAATATTGTACTGTATCTGATTTTTTTTTTCACCAGCAGGTGGTTCTCTAGACTGCTTTTTACATTTCTCAGATTATTCCTCCACCACCACTCATCTGAAGGATTTTATGTCTCTGCCCAAGACAGGAGCTCTGCGTGGGCAGTGTCATCTGCCGTCAACCTATCCACCCCAGGGTCAGGGGCCATATTGAAGTCTCCTAGATACCTAGTCATCTTTGCCACTATTTCAGAGAGAAGTCATATTGATGTTGGTGGAGGCAAATAGAGAACTACAATCACAACCTCTACACAATCAAATATTGTTCATGAAGAATATAGCGACCATCCAAGTCCAGTACAAGGTCCAAAAGGTGAAAAGGAAAAGATTTATGTATTAATAAACTGACTTCCCCAGACCCTCCCAAGTTTTTTTTTTTTTAGTACTTTACTACCTACCAAATGTGTGTCTTGGAGTATACAAATATAGGGATGGTACATCTTAAAAAATAGAAAAATCGAGGAGCACCTAATCTGAGCATTCAAACCTCTTGTATTCCATGACACTATAATATTTATATTATTTAATCAGCGCCAATATTTGTCTCAGTTAAACTGAGACCAGACTCAGATGGCACCATAGACAACAGCGAGTACTGTATTTGGCATAAAAACAAAGGTATCCCTTGAAACACACAATAGAGAACATAACAAGCTGCACTTAAATTCAGTAGACAAGTAAATGAAGAAAACCCCAACAAAATATAACAAAACCTTTCTCCTCTCCCTGCCATCCCCCATAAAAAAACTTTGGGATGCTGCCTATTGCCTAATCCAAAATATGGAAAAGCCTTTCAAATGGGGGCACAATGTGCAATAGACATATGAGTAACTATTTTTTTGGCAGTAGAACTCCTGTAATAATAACTGGTGCATGTCACCCAAAAAAAACTGGGGGTATAGACATGAAACTTTCTGCAAAGCAGGTATCCAATAGGAATTAAGTTAAGGAAGATGTGTGGATGCCAATTCTCATTGAAGGCTTTGTGTTGGTGCCCAAAGCAGGCTTGTAAGGAGTATATCAGGCTCGTAGAATACTGGAAGGATGTTTGTACTGTACCAAATCAGAAATACTGAGTATTGGGGGATTAAGGGGCTTCACACAAACAGTGCAGCAGAAAGCTGGATTTATAGTAGCACCACCTGTTGAGCCCCATAACAAAACAGGAACAAGAAAGGATGCAGGTCAGTTCATAACTTGCATGCAAGAGGAGCTTTCAGTTAAATTAGGATACGGAAACAATAATAAATTATTATTTTTAATAAAATAGTAAATTCCAATAAAACATCTTTGTAAAAAAAAAAGTGGAAACAGCAAAAATAAAAAATTATATATGAGTATGAACATGTGGAACGGAGAGCGTAGCAGGAAAATCATATATAGCAATGGTCAGTGTTGTGATTCACTTTTTAATGGATCTGTGTGACTTTTTTTGGGCCAAACAAGAGACACAAACCTATATAAAACTCATATTTTTATTATCACATTTTATTATTCCCTTCTTATTTTTTTCCTTTTTATTATTTTCTGGCTCTTTGTATCAACTTTGCTTTTGTTTTTTATTGCTCCCCTAGATCTGCCAGTGAGCCATACAATATGGTTATTTACGAAATGCAAATCCACTTTGCACTACAAGTACAAACTACAAGAGCAAAGTGCACTTGAAATTGCACTGAAAGTGCACTTGGAAGTGCAGTCGCTTTAAATCTGAGGGGTAGATCTGAAATGAGGGGAAGCTCTGCTGATTTTGTCATCCAATTTTTTATTTTCCTTGCATGTCTCCCTCAGGATCTACAGCGACTGCACTTCCAAGTACACATTCAAGTGAACTTTGCACTTGTAGTTTGCCCTTGTAGTGCAAAGTGGATTTGCCTTTCGTAAATAACCCCCTTTGCCTCAAATGAAGCGTTGTAGGGGAGTTGGCAGAGCCCCAGTTGTTATTCTGGCCTCTTGTTATGCCCTCATATCCCCAGTAGTTTTATAACATATACACTCACCAGCTACCTTATTAGGTACACCTGTTCAATTGCTTGTTAACACAAATTGCTAATCACATGGCAGCAACTCGACTGCATTTAGGCAACTGGACATGGTAAAGATGTCTTGCTGAAGTTCAAACCAGGCATCAGAATGGAGAAGCGAGGGGATTTATATGACTTATATGACTTAGAACGTGGCATGGTTGTTGGTGCCAGACAGGCTGGTCTGAGTATTTCAAAAACTACTGATCTACTGGTATTTTCACACACAATCAACATTCAGGTGGTAGGGTGAGAATTTGGCATAAACAACATGAAAGCATGGCTCCATCCTGCCTTGCATCAACGGTTCAGGTTGGTGGTGGTGGTATAATGGTGTAGGGGATATTCTCTTGGCACACTTTGGGCCCCTTAGTACCATTTGAGCATTTTTTAAACATCACGGCCTACCTGAGTATTGTTGCTGACCATTTTTATCCCTTTATGACTAAAGTGTACCCATCTTCTGATGGGTACACAATGCACCATGTCACAAAGCTCAAATCATCTCACCACTGGTTTCTTGAACATAACAATGAGTTTTCTGTACTCCAATGGCCTCCACATTTACGATATCTCAATCCAATAGAGCACCTTTGGGATGTGGTGGAATGGGAAATTCTCACCATGGATGTGCAGCCGAAAAATCGCAGCAATTGCATGATTCTATAAATATGGACCAGAATCTCTGAGGAATGTTTCCAACACCTTGTTGAATCTATGCCATGAAGAATTAAGGTAGTTCTGAAGGCTAAAGCGGGTCCAACCCAGTAATAGCAAGGTGCACCTAATAAACTGTATCTTATGGCTTCATGGTCATGTTATCCTCCTCTCTCTATATATATTGGGCCGGATTCAGAAAGCAGTTACGATGGCGTATCTCCAGATACGCCGTCGTAACTCTGAGTGCGGGCCGTCGCATCTCGGAGTCTGATTCATAGAATCAGATACGCCTCAATGTTGCCTAGATACGAGCGGCGTAAGTCTCCTACGCCGTCGTATCTTAGGGTGCAATATTTACGCTGACCGATAGGGGCGCTTCCCTAGACTTCCGCGTCGAATATGCAAATTAGGTAGATACGCCGATTCAGAAACGTACGTCCGCCTGGCGCATTTTTTTACGTCTTTTACGTAAGGCTTTTTCCGGCGTAAAGTTACCCCTCATAAAGCAGGGGTAAGTCATGTTAGGTATGGACGTCGGAAACGAACGAACAGCGTCTTATTTTACGTCGTTTGCGTAAGTCGTTCGCGAATAGGGCTGTACGTAAGCTACGTTCACGTCAAAAGCATTGACAGTTTCCGGCGTAATTTGGAGCATGCACACTTGGAAACATTCACGGATGGCGCATGCGCCGTTCGTAAGAAACATCAATTACGTAGGGTCACAAGAAATTTAAATAAAACACGCCCACATCATCCACATTTGAATTAGGCGGGCTTACGCCGACACATTTACATTACGCCGCCGCATTAGGGCGCAAGTTCTTTCTGAATACGGAACTTGCGCCCTAAGTTACAGTGGCGTAATGTATCTGATATACGTTACGCCCGCCGATAGATACGAAAATGTATCTGAATCCGGGCCATTGTGCTCAAAAGAGTGACAGGGAAACCCGAATATGCCTACTTCCTATTTTTGTGTCTTTTTTTTTATCTTGTGGTAGCTCATCGAGTAAGTTATGTACAAAGTATGCTTGCTGAAGTATACCTTTATGTCACCTTCAATACCCTTTGTGTTTTGATGTATATCTATAGCATACTGGTATGTTTTTTTTATGTGCCTAAGTATTGCAAACTTATATTTTTCCTCAAATTTTCAATATAAATTATTGGAAAGAAAAATGTATGCCTTTATCTTATTGACTACATTTTTGCCATATGAAGTGTATTTTTTAATGGCAATCTTCTACATAATGCAATATTAAAAAGTTTTCATTATCTTGTTCGGCACCACTGATTGATTAAAAAGTGAGTTGTGTCTTTTGAAACTATAAGGTATGTGGTGCCTTTGATCACCTATCTATCCACTGCATATAATATTTTTCAGCGTAGTGTTGAATGACTGCAGATGATAATCCTGGACAGTAGGAAGTTAAAGTGCAAGATGTCAAGTGCTGAAAAAAAATTGGTCATGTTTTTTTTTTTCTGAGGGCTCCTCTGCTAGTAAAATCAGGAAACTGTCAAACCACAGAAAGGATAAAGATTACGAAAATGACAGAAGGTGAGAGAAGAAATATTGGAATGTTTTGTATAAACCTTATCTTCATTATCAAGGCCCCCGCGGGTCATGGGAAAAGCTAGTAGAGTATTTCTAACTAATTAAATTATAAAGCTAAACATTGCTTTTGTAGATTCCCACTAATCAGTTGTTCATTTGTATCATAGATTTATTGTAACTGTTCTAGACCTAGGCTCATCAAATGTATTGTGGTGTGGGTGCTATCAGGATCCAATTATCTGTGAATAGGCAGTGTCACACACACCAGCTATGTGTTATCACGGTTTTACAAGCTATGTACTGAACAACTAGCAGTTTGCCAATTTTAATAAAAAGTAACGGCCCTTCTCTTGAGACATATTCTTGTAAACTGTTTATAGTAACAAATGTCAGCATTATCAGATACACATAGCTCCTTATATAAATACTCATAAAAATGTGTATTTTCTGATCAAGCAAATATTGGGTAAGTGTTTATTATTCAAATCACATAGACAAAACTGTAAATTATCACAACTGTTGACATTGAATGATGACTTAAAGGGACCTTCTTTTTCCTAAATTTGGAAGTAAACTGCGTTTGTAGCTTTACACAGACAAACATGCAATATGAAATAGGCCAATGCGATGATGCAGTTAGTTGACCATTTGTGGACACCGATCAACTAGCAATTTTTTAATACACAATAAAAATACATTTCTGAGACATGTTCTTGTAAACTGTTTAGAACATCAGACGTTAACATTTTCAAATATTTTTAAGAAAAATTTCATATTTTGACATGTTGAATTTCAGATCACATACTGTCGCACAATCCAAACGATACAGAAGTTAATATGAAATAGTTTGACCATATATACTGTATGCACAGAATGATTGCAACAAATTACCACTGACACAGATCGCCCCGGGTTGGAAAATGACTAGGTACATATATGTTCTCTTTTGTTCAAGCAGAGGTAAGCCAGATATTTGTATCAGATTAATAAACAATCATTCAAGGGCTTTGTGAATGGGCCCCTAGAAGCTTTGAGTGCAGTAGTAGATACTGCTTCTGCTACCTTTTTAATTACATTAGTTCAGAAATGTACTCACACTCCCTATATGATGGTATGAGTGTTGATATTTTGTATGTCGCTAATGCTGGCTAGATCTTTTTTGATTTGGACAAATGTATACATGATGAATGGGTAGCACACTAGTTATGGTATACCCGTGCTACATGTAACAAGGTAAACAAGTTGGTAGGGTAGATAGAAACTGTACTAGGATGTTCCAGTTGTATGAGTGAGGCCTCGTACACACGATCATTTTCCTCAACAAAATCCATCAAGAAACTTGGTGGCAGAGCTTTCTTGCCGAGGAAAACGGTCGTGTGTATATTTTTCTTGGAGAAAACTGTCGTGAATCAACGAGAAAAAAAGAGAACAAGCTCTCTTTTTTCTCGTCGGGAGTCTCAATTTCCTCATCGTGTTTCTCGTCGGGCTGGTTTACGTAGTGTGTATGCGTAGAAACCCGCGCATGCTCAGAATAAAGTATGAGACAGGAGCGCACCTTCGGTAAAAGTAGCATTCGTAATGGAGATAGCACATTCGTTACGCTGTAACAGACTGAAAAGTGCGAATTGTCTCTCACCATACTTTTACTTAACACGCAGTAACATGAGATTAGTAAAAGCAGCCCCAAGGGTGGCGCCAGTGGAATCAAACTTCTCCATTATAGTGCCGTCATATGTGTTCTATATCACCGCGTTTGAGAACGACGAGATTTTGTCTTGACAGTGTGTACGCAAAGAAAGCCAACAAGGAACTCATCGAGGAAAACAATGTTTCTTTTACGACAAGTTTCTCGGTCATGTGTACGAGGCCTGAGTGTTAGGCTTAGAGGCAAGAAAAAAACCTTTTCATTCGCGTTTCTGATTCGAGCTCACTGGCAGAACTCTCTTAAACTCATCTAAACTTTGCACAAAAAATGCTCTATATGGAAGTTTTTTACTCCAAAGAGAACAGACATTTTTTTAAGAGCCCAGTGTACATGGAGCCGTGTGTTTTTTAAAGTGTATCTAAACCTAAGAACCAAGATTTTATATATTGCAGATTACCAGTCCTTAGATGTGGTGGCTACATATGTTTTCTTTTCAATTTCCCCCCCCCATTTTTGCACCTTACAATCCTGCCAATGACACACTTTCTTTCCTAGGTTTTAAACGCCCGCTAGCCATACTGTATCCACGAGGAAGCGGCATGATCATCCTAGGCTGCACCCTAGGCTGCACTTCTTATTTGGACAACAGACACCTTTCCCTTGTCTCTTCTTCATAACATGGTGGAGGGGTTCTATATTCTACAGAGATAACTCGGAACAAGGAAACTGATAATAGTCAGTGCAAAAACAGAGCTAACAGGAAGTTATCAGTTCACAGGATTTCTGACAAAACCAACAGGTATTTGTTTGCACTTTTTGAGTAGATATAACAAACCCTTCCATTGGTAGTGGGACCAAATACAACGAGGCTCTGTTGTTCTGGGAGGGTGTCCATGGACATCCTCCCAGAACATGCCTTTGATGGCTGTGTCCTTCAGACACAGCTGATCACAGATCAAAGTAAAGGGCTAATCACAGCGGTTCTTTACCATGTGATCAGCCTCCAATCACAGCTGATCACAAACCTGTCAATTTTCAGCATTCCTTTCCTCACTCGCTGTCTGACAAGGCACATTTACAGTGATATTCAGGGCACTGATCATCAGAGCCTTGATTATTAATGCAGCCCTTTGTTTTCAATCGGTGCCCAGTGCAGCTTATTAGTACCTATCAGTGCAGCTTCTCAGTGTTCATCAGTCCCATTAGTGCCACCTCATCAGTGCAGCCTTGTCAGTGCCCCCTCATCAGTGCCCATCAGTGTAGCTTATCAGTGACCATCAGTGGTGCCTCATCAGGGCCCATCAGTGTCTCCTCATCAGTTAAGCCTCACCAGTGCCCAGAGTAGCCTCACCAGTGCCCATCAGAGCAGCCTCATCAGTGCACATCAGTGCAGATTCATCAGTGCACAAAAGTGCAGCCCCATTGGCGCACGTCAGTGAAGAAAAATAAAAACATTTGCAAAATGTTATAATAGAAACTAAAAAAGCTTTTTTTTTCAAAATGTTTGGTCTTTTTTTAAAAAAAACAGCAGTGATTAAAAAACACAAAAAAAGCTCTATCTGATAAATAAAAATTGCATTTGGGTACAGTTGCATGATCGCGCAATTGTCATTTAAACAGCACCGAAAATGTTGAAAATTGGCCTGGGCAGGAAGGGGTGAAAATGCCTTGTATTGAAGTGGTTAAAGCTTACTCCAGTCCTACTTGCCTTCATACTGTCTGTCTGTCATTATAGCTGTGCAACAAGGACAGGTTGTAAAACCTTAACATCCCAGTTGACATTCAGCACTTCAGAACATCACGTTGAGCATCATGTCATGGATGAATCTTCTGTGTCACTTATCATTCATCCCCTCAGAACATCATTGTAGTCACGGTCTTCAAGTTTATTCTACCAGTTACAACGTACAGGCTTTTAGAGAATCAAGCAGACTATGCTCAGGCTTGCCGAAGATATATTTTATTTAATACATAACTGCATTCATTGTTATTTTGTATCTGCTTGGAGTTCACCTTCTTATCTTTATGTTAAGAGCTCCTCTTTATTTGGAAATAGCATAGCTAAACTTGTATCACCTAAAGGGTAAATAGCAACCCATTGAAGAGCTCAGGGACCAACCTACATTAAGGCCTCGTACACACGATAGGTTAACCAGAGGACAACGGTCTGAAGGACCGTTTTCATCTGTCCAAAGCGATCGTGTGTGGGCCCCATAGGTTATTTAACCTTAGGTAAAAAAAATGTCAATTTGCTTTAAAATTTAACCAAAGGATTGCTAACCGATAGGTCAAAACCGATCGTTAGTACGCACAACCATCGGTTAAAAATCCACGCATGCTCAGAATCAAGTCGACGCATGCTTGGAAGCATTGAACTTAGTTTTTTTTAGCACGTCGCTGTGTTTTACGTCACCGCGTTCTGACGATCGTTTTTTTAACTGATGGTGTGTACGCACGGCGGACCATCAGTCAGCTTCATAGGTTGACCTAGGACAACGGTTCTTCAGACCGTTGTCCTCTGGTTAACTTATCGTGTGTACGAGGCTTTACATACAACAAACACATGCAAATCTCACATATTGTTGGCTCAACTTGATGGTCACCTATTCCCTGTTGAGATATTAAACTTTGCACACATTTTAGCTCAAATTTTATAGCTTAAATATTTTATATTACCTCTCTGCATCCTTCAATAATCGACGATGTTGCAAGAGACCTAAAATGAGTTGATGATTCTGAAACGGTTTTCTCATATAACAGTCAAATGTTTATGCAGAAGAGCTTTGAAACTGATATATTTCAACTAATAAATGACTATTAGGCTGTGGCTTGAGTTGCTGACTTAACCCACTAGGCAGCACTATAAAACAATATTATGTTATGTTTCCAAAGAACATTTTCATTTTATATTTGATTGGCTGCAGCTGTTGATTGAGGAAAACGTTTCAATATGTTCCCCCTCATTTGTGATCAGTCTGTGATCAGCTTAACCACTTGACCACTGGGCACGTAAACCCACTTAATAACCAGACCAATTTTCAGCTTTCGGTGCTCTCACAATTTGAATGACAATTACTCAGTCATACAACATTGTACCCAAATGAAATTTTCGTCCTTTTTTTCACACAAATAGAGCTTTCTTTTGGTGGTATTTAATCACTGTTGGGTTTTTTATTTTTTGCGCTATAAGAGAAAAAAGACTGAAAATTCTGTAAAAAAAAATAATTTTTTTACAGCAAGCAGTATGTACAGAGGTTATGACTGCAAGCAGTATGTGCAGGAAAGTAGTGTAGAGGTTATGACAGCAGGTAGTATGTGCAGGAAAGGAGTGTAGAGGTTATGACAGCAGGCAGTATGTGCAGGAAATGAGTGTAGAGGTTATGACAGCAGGCAGTATGTGCAGGAAAGGAGTGTAGAGGTTATGACAGCAAACAGTATGTACAGAGGTTATGACTGCAAGCAGTATGTGCAGGAAAGGAGTGTAGAGGTTATGACAGCAGGTAGTATGTGCAGGAAAGGAGTGTAGAGGTTATGACAGCAGGTAGTATGTGCAGGAAAGGAGTGTAGAGGTTATGACAGCAGGTAGTATGTGCAGGAAAGGAGTGTAGAGGTTATGACAGCAGGCAGTATGTGCAGGAAAGGAGTGTAGAGATTATGACAGCAAGCAGTATGTACAGAGGTTATGACTGCAAGCAGTATGTGCAGGAAAGGAGTGTAGAGGTTATGACAGCAGGTAGTATGTGCAGGAATGGAGTGTAGAGGTTATGACAGCAGGCAGTATGTGCAGGAAAGGAGTGTAGAGGTTATGACAGCAGGCAGTATGTGCAGGAAAGGAGTGTAGAGGTTATGACAGCAAGCAGTATGTACAGAGGTTATGACAGCAGGTAGTATGTGCAGAGAAGGAGTGTAGAGGTTATGACAGCAGGTAGTATGTGCAGGAAAGGAGTGTAGAGGTTATGACAGCAGGTAGTATGTGCAGGAAAGGAGTGTAGAGGTTATGACAGCAAGCAGTATGTACAGAGGTTATGACAGCAGGCAGTATGTGCAGGAAAGGAGTGTAGAGGTTATGACAGCAGGTAGTATGTGCAGGAATGGAGTGTAGAGGTTATGACAGCAGGCAGTGTGTGCAGGAATAGAGTGTAGAGGTTATGACAGCAAGCAGTATGTGCAGGAATGGAGTGTAGAGGTTATGACAGCAGGCAGTATGTGCAGGAAAGGAGTGTAGAGATTATGACAGCAAGCAGTATGTACAGAGGTTATGACTGCAAGCAGTATGTGCAGGAAAGGAGTGTAGAGGTTATGACAGCAGGTAGTATGTGCAGGAATGGAGTGTAGAGGTTATGACAGCAGGTAGTATGTGCAGGAATGGAGTGTAGAGGTTATGACAGCAGGCAGTATGTGCAGGAAAGGAGTGTAGAGGTTATGACAGCAGGCAGTATGTGCAGGAAAGGAGTGTAGAGGTTATGACAGCAAGCAGTATGTACAGAGGTTATGACAGCAGGTAGTATGTGCAGAGAAGGAGTGTAGAGGTTATGACAGCAGGTAGTATGTGCAGGAAAGGAGTGTAGAGGTTATGACAGCAGGTAGTATGTGCAGGAAAGGAGTGTAGAGGTTATGACAGCAAGCAGTATGTACAGAGGTTATGACAGCAGGCAGTATGTGCAGGAAAGGAGTGTAGAGGTTATGACAGCAGGTAGTATGTGCAGGAATGGAGTGTAGAGGTTATGACAGCAGGCAGTGTGTGCAGGAATAGAGTGTAGAGGTTATGACAGCAAGCAGTATGTACAGAGGTTATGACTGCAAGCAGTATGTATAGAGGTTATGACAGCAAGCAGTATGTGCAGGAATGGAGTGTAGAGGTTATGACAGCAGGCAGTATGTGCTGGAATAGAGTGTAGAGGTTATGACAGCAGGTAGTATGTGCAGGAATAGAGTGTAGAGGTTATGACAGCAGGCAGTGTGTGCAGAAGAGGTATATTGAGGGCATAACAGGGAGCCACATATGCAGGAGGAGAGTGTGGAAGGTATGATAATGGCCAGTATGTGCAGTAGAGGAGTCTGGAGGGCATGACGGGGCAGTGTGTGCACCTGAGAATTGTGGAAGGTGAGACAGCAAGCATTATGTGCAGAATAGTGTAGAGGATACAAAAATTAACCTTTGGACTCACATATGATCTTTCTATAATTACCAACTAACTTAATCATCATAACCTTACAGGTGAGTAATAGGGGCAGATGTGCCTCATTATACTTGCAGTAATTAAAAATAAAAAAATAAAATCTGTGTCCAGAAAACTTGTCCAATATACTATACTGGGTGTTCTGGCACAGTGGAAGTAGTAGGGATCATGTCAGTAGTACTGTAGACTGTGAAGATAGTAGAAAAGATACTTAAAACTTTAACAGGAAGAGTGTGGAATTGCGGTGATTGTGAAAATACTTTCTAATAATAGGCTAATAGGCATGGTATTGTCAAAAAGGGAACTGCCATGGGGGACATATACCAATGAAAAACACATTTCTAAAAATACGATACAGCAGAGGGGTCTTATGTGTAACATGACTTTAAGGGTGAGGCTTGGGAAATGCTTTTAACTTGTATGTGGTGTTATGGAACAGTATGATTTTCACAAGCAGTGTCAGCCAGGCCGGTGCTACCACTAGGCAAACTAGGCAGCTGCCTAGGAGGCAGTGCTCAGGCACTGGGGTTCCTACTCTTCTTTCTGCAGCAAGCAACCGAGTCTCAACATCAGCCACCACTCCGTTAACACATTGTGTCAGAGGTGCAGAGGCAGAGGGAGACTGTGTCCCGACTACCGAATAAATGGAAGCATGCAAACATTCATTGATGGGCACTGGAAGGCTGCATTTGATGGGCACTGGTGAGGCTACAATTAATAGGCACTGGTGAGGCTGCATTTCATGGGCGCTGGTGAGGCTGCATTGATGGGTGCTGGTAGGCTGCATTGATGGGCGCTGGTTAGGCTGCATTTGATGGGCGCACCGCAAAATGAGGTTTCGCCTTGAGTGTCAAAAATCCTTGCACCAGCCCTGAGTGTCAGTGATACCATACTATAGCATCACATATTTTGGATGCGTATTCGATTTCTTTAACTTTTAAAATATTGCTTGGCAGCAGTGCCCCCATATGATTCAATAATACTTAAAAAGGCCTTTTAGGTAGTTTTGGCTGCCACACCTAATTTTTATGAAGCGGTAATAGTTGCCTATAAAACTGTTACCATCAAGAAACTGGACAATGGTATTGGTATGCATTGTCATTTTAAATTGTAGACACATATTTTCACAGTAGCAAGAAGGATTTTAGCTGACAAATCTGTGGATCAATCTATTGCATCATTTTTTGTTACAAATGTCAATACAAAATTTCTTGTCAATAAAAAATATATTAAAAAGAAAAACAAGCTGGGTCCTTAGCAAACTTCAATTTACCTCTATCTTTTTATTCATTTCTAAATTTAGATCAGTAAACAAAGCTGAAAAATAACATTCTACATTCTAATGTTGTTATTTTTTATATTTTCTTTTAAATATTTCTTGACATTTTCTATATTTGATTTTAAATGAAACGCAAATACAAAAGATGCTAAAGGATGCTAGTCATTATCCTTTTTAATGAGGTTGATTTTTCAAAAAAAACTTGAAAGTTAATTTAGTGAAGATCTGTTTTATTAAGAATACATAATCACGTGCAATCATGGAGTCATGGAAATCTAGAAAAAAAAAAAAGAAGATATTTCTTTTGCATGATTGGATCCCTGAAGTGAGCGGAGCCTTAGTAAGCTTAAATGAACATTCTATTCCTTCAGAGTATCAATCATTTGTCCAAAATACAATGTAAATCTCAGGTTATGCAAGTGACCGGAAAGCAAAGTAATGTATATTTAATAGAGATCTTACAAGTCATGGGAGACAGATTACTGAAATATATTTCAATCCAGTTCCTATGAAATCCCAAAGGCTGCTGTAGGGCAAGGTATTATCAATATAATGTTGGATAATCAAGTCTAGCTTGAACAGAAGGAGAGAGCTCCCCCATGTGGCACAATGTACAAAGGTCACTGAAGAACCAACCAAACCTATTGAATTCGTAATAGTGAGTTGTTTTTGTTACCTAATACACAGATTTTTCCTGTTCTATTAAAGCGGGAGTTCACCCAAATTTTTTTTTTAACATTAGATTGATGCTCATTTTGTCAAGGGGAATCGGGTAGTTTTTTTTAAATCGAAGCAGTACTTACCGTTTTAGAGATAGATCTTCTCTGCCGCTTCCGAGTATGGTCTTCGGGACTGGGCGTTCCTATTTGATTGACAGGCTTCCGACAGGCTTCTGACGGTCGCATACATCGCGTCACGAGTAGCCGAAAGAAGCCGAACCTCGGTGCGGCTCTATACGGCCCCCGCGCACCGACGTTCGGCTACTTTCGGAAAATCGTGACGCGATGTATGCGACCGTCAGAAGCCTGTCGGAAGCCTGTCAATCAAATAGGAATGCCCAGTCCTGCAGCCCATACCCGGAAGCGGCGGAGAAGATCGCTCTCTACAACGGTAAGTACTGCTTCGATTTTAAAAAAACTACCTGATTCCCCTTGACAAAATGAGCCTTAATCTAATGTTAAAAATTAAGTTTTCGGGTGAACCTTCACTTTAAGACTAACAGGATAATGTTGTAATGTTGCATAATGGAATGGCATTTTGGAAATTTGGAATCTGAAGTGTTATATATATTTTTTTTACATACATGTAAATGGAGTTAAAAAAAAAAACTCCCTATATATGAAAAAAAAAAAAACGACCATAATCTGTGCAGCTATCTGTCTGCCTTTAGGAGATACTTGAAAAATCACTTGTGCGGGGAATTTATTTCCTTTTGTATCACTTGCCTTTCCCCTTTAGATTATAAACTCCCACAAGCAGAGCCCTCAAAACCCTTGTGTATTGAATTGTATTGTAACTGTACTGCCTCTCCTTATTTTGTAAAGTGTTGTGCATACTGTTGGCACTACATAAATCCTGTAAAATAATAATTTTGTGGGCAGCGAATTGAAACGAATCTTGTAAATATATGTTATAGTTACATTAAAGCGGAGCTCCACCCTAAAGTGGAACATCGGATTCCTCCCCCCCTCCGGTGCCACAATTGGCACCTTTCGGGGGGGAGGGGGGACAGGTATCCTTTCCCACTTCTGGTAGTCCGGACATGGCCGTGACGCAGCAGTGACATCACCGCGGGGCTCCCTCCTCCTCCTCCCCTGGCCGCCAGGCTAATAGGAGAGAGGATCTTGCGCATGCACAGTAGGGTTCCCGGCGTGAAGCCGAAAGGCTACACTGCTGGGTTCCTTTACCCGTAATGGCGGCGGCAGTGTAGCCTTTTGGCTTCACGCCAGGAACCCTACTGCCAACATTGAGGGACAGCAGGACAGGTAAGTGTCCATTTATTAAAAGTCAGAAGCTGCAGTATGTGTAGCTGGCTTTTCATTTTATTTTATTTTTTCCAAACCTCCTATTTAATACATGTACACAAAGGGGTTTACTAAAACCGGAGAGTGCAACATCTAGTGCAGCTGTGCAAAGAAACCAATCAGCTTTTAACTTCATCTTGTTCAATTAAGCTTTGATAATAAAACCTGGAAGCTGATTGGTTTCTATGCAGAGCTGCACCAGATTTTGCACTCTCCAATTTCAGTATATCATACCCAATGTGTCTCTGTTTTCTCACTCAATATACAGTCTTTGCTTCCTGCTTAGCACAGCACAGAGATTGTGATTTGCTGTCACCCTCTCAGCACTTGTCTGTCTTGTCTATTCAGGCTGTGCAAACATAATGCACTGTCAATGTGGCTACTTGCTAGTTGATTTTCTCTCAGCAGCTGTCCAGCAAAGGATATTAACTGCAACGCTTGATGGACATACAGCAGCCAGAAGAAGAATCTTCAAATTCATAAAGAATTCTGTTGGAGGTGACAATAAGCACCACTAAGACTGGCAACACATTTTATCACACACACACACACCGAGATTTTGCAATTTGTTTGAAGATCCTTGTGCAACCTGATCATTGTAATCTGAAATTTGGTTAATGATTTGCCCTATTTTGTGAGAAGAGAAAATGAAGGTGATAAATGCTTGTGCAACAACGTAGTCCTACATGAAAGAGCTACAGTCATGGGGCCGGATTCAGATAGAATAGCCTATCTATGGGCGTGCGTAACGTATCGCAGATACGGTATGCCGCCGTAACTTAGGGCGCAAGTTCCGTATGCAGAAAGAACTTGCGCCCTTAGTTACGGCGGTGTAACGTATGTGTGTCGCCGTAAGCCCGCCTAATTCAAATGGGGATGATGTGGGCGTGTTTTATGTAAATTCACTATGACTATCACGTATTCGACGTATTTTACGAACGGCGCATGCGCCGTTCGTGAAAAAATCCTAGTGCGCATGCTCGAAATTACGCCGCAAGTCGTCATTGCTTTAGACGTAAACGTAACTTATGTACAGCCCTATTCGCGAACGACTTACGCAAACGAGGTAACATTTTCAAAACTCGACGCGGGAACGACGTCCATACTTAACATTAGCTACGCCTCATATAGCAGGTGTAACTTCACGCCGAAAAAAGCCTAACATAAACGACATAAAAAAATGCGCCGGCCGGACGTACGTTTCTGAATTGGCGTATCTACCTAATTAGCATATTTATCACGTAACTATACGGAAGCGCCACCTAGCGGGCAGCGTAAATATGCAGCCTAAGATACGACGGTGTAAGACACTTACGCCGGTCGGATCTTAGGGAAATCTATGCATAACTGATTCTCTAAATTAGTCGCATCTATACGACGGCCCGCACTCAGAGATACGATGGCGTATCCGGAGATACGCCGTCGTATCTCTGTTCTGAATCTGGCCCCCTGACTTTACAGTTGACAAGCAAATGTCTCACTGCTTGGCAATCTTATAGGCTTTATATAATAAAAAAATAAAACACAGAGATGTGATCAAATACCACCAAAATAAAGCTCTATTTGTGTGAAAAAAATTATATACATTTCGCTTGGGTACAGAGTTGCATGACCGCGGAATTGTCAGTTAAATAAGCGCTGTGCCAAATAGCAAAAAATGGACTGGTAATGAAGGGGGTAAAACCTTCCGGAGCTGAAGGGGTTAAAGTAATAAGCGTTTATCGATTGGTTTGCGCAAAATTTATAGCGTTTACAAAATAGGGGATAGTTTTATTGCATTTTTATTAATTTTTTTTTTTACTACTAATGGCGGCGATCAGCGATTTTTTTCCGTGACTGCAACATTATGGCGGATACATCTGACACATTTTTGGGACCATTGTCATTTTCACAGCAAAAAGTGCTATAAAAATGCACTGTTTACTGTGAAAATGACAATTGCAGTTTAGGAGTAAACCACTAGGGGGCGCTGTAGAGGTTAAGTGTGACCTCAAATGTGTTTCTAACTGCAGGGGGCGGGGCAAGACATGTGACGTCATTGATCGTCTTTCCCTATATCAGGGAACAGATGATCAATAACACTGCCACAACGAAGAACAGGGAAGGTGTGTTTACACACACCTCTCCCTGTTCTTCAGCTCCAGTGACCGATCGCGGGACACCCACATTACCCACATTATGCCCACATTACCCATGATTAAGTCACGTGGCAAGTGACGATACACGTGGGGGAGGAGCCTGCCATACGAGACCTGTCGGAAGTGAAGAGGGTGAAAATCGTGAGTGTATCAGCGCACAGCGCCTCTGATTCTGCTTTGGAGCTTTGCAGTATTACACTATTGTGTGTTTCTTTCTCTCCCTCATATATCTCACATCCTGCCGTGATTTGTGTGGAGTGGATCTGAAGTAACTGCATTGCATATTATTCAACAAGGCTGTGTGGTATCATCACACTGAAGCGAGTCTGAATCCATTTGTAGTGCTTAATAGCCATCCTAGGCTGTGTTGGTTTGATTGCACTGACATTCACTTTCTGCTGATTAAACACGCACTGTTAACCCTTCAGAGCAATATCCATTCAACTATAGGGACGGTTATTGGAAACCTTATGAAGTCGATGCTATTTTGATTTTATCACATTTGTTTGCGGTGATAACAATACCGAGTTCACTCATCAGTATTAGCAATTTTTGTTTGTTTTTTATCACATTTGGCATCTGATCTTTAGTAGTAGATATCACATTAATTAGTTGTTTTTAGCGCATATGTACATTATTTACGTACAGGTACATGATTGTGCCCAGCCGTGCCATTCTGCCGACGTATATCGGCGTGAAGGGGTCCTTAAGTGGTTAAGCTCTCTGTCTAATATCAGTGTATACAAAACCAGAAGTATTGGAATGATTTTTCTAAATGATTGTGTTGAGGTTTATATGTATCCCTGAGACTCCAGCTTGTGGCACAGTGATCAAAGCATACTTTATAGGTACAAGGAAGCCCAGGTTTTGTTTAACCTCCTTGGCAGTATTCCCGAGTGTGACTCGGGGTTGATTTTTCTTGCTAGGAGCGCTAACCCCAAGTCATGCTCGGAGTAGCTTTGCAGAGCCTGCAGTGGCGTTCCCTTACCTTCTCCTTGCGATCCAGCAATGATACCCTATTGCTCTGATCGCCAGCGACATCACTGCCGCTCTCGTCGACCATCACCTGAATTCCTGCAGCGGTGCATGGGAGCGGAACTGGGCAGGAAATTCAAATTTGAAAAGTGAAATACACTGTATAACCTTAGGATCTGACACCATCACTTTATAGTGCCTCTTGCCTGACATTTTAGTGTCATTTGTGCCCATAAAAAATATTTAGAACATGGCATCAAAAAAGCGCCACTTTGCTACAAAGGTGCTTTTGGACCAGTTGTGATTTGTATACCCCCCAAGGGGGGTGTGTTTCCTCAGTGGAACTTTTAAACTTGGGAGACTGGTTAATAAATAAAAAATAGAAAACTAACTGGTCATCAATTTGTATCAAAAAATGTATCAAATTGTATTAAATATTGTTGTTTGTAGACAACACATATAGGTCAATATTACAACGTTAGATAAAAGCATCCAAATGACCAAAAAGGGAAGGAAATACAACCTAGGACACACCAAGTTCAGCAGCGTTTAACAATGGTGATAACAAAACATAAAAGAAAAAATTATTATAGCGACAGAAAATGCAAAGAGACCCTCAATGAACTGTCTATTGAGTAGAGACAGTTGTGCCAACGTTTCGAGGCTATGGAGAGTAATGCCTCTTCATCAGGGCAAAGGTAGTGCAGGGCTTGGACCAGTTGTGTGACAGCGGCAGGGACACAGAGTTGCTCACAGAACTGAGCGATAGTGAGTCGTGGGGAGATTTGTCGTCTGACTCTGACACTGATCCGGCAAGTGATAATGGCGATGATCCCGCACCTGACCTCAGCGATGTGCGCACTTGGTGCCCTATATACTGCGATACGGACCAGGTAGCGCACCCGAGATTCCCGTTCACTGGATCACCTAGGATGAAGATAGATGTTGAGTGTGACAATCCTCTGGCATACCTGCAATTATTCCTCACTGAGGAGGGAATTGAAAAAATTGTCACAGAGACAAATCGCTACCATGATCAGCAATCCGCTACGCTGCATGCCAGGTTTTCCAGAAGCAGAAAATTGGAACCGGTGACTAAATAGGAAATCTGGAAGTTTCTCGGACTCATCATTCTTCAGGGGGTGGAAAATCACCGCTCAAGGTGGGTCTGCTATAGGGTCATACACAGGTGTAGGATTCCAAGGGTGCTGGCAGTGAATAAGCACTAAGTCAGTGCGAAACGTCGGTTATCCTCCTGTTTCTGTTGCTGTGATCTGGTATGTTTTTGCTATTCGTTTAAATAAAGACAACCTGTTTGGTTTGGAGTGCGGCCATCCATTCTTCATTTTACGCCAATTCTTCAGGGGGTGGTGGGGAAACCGCTCCAGAAATGGTACTGGACCACAAATAGGTTACTGGCCACTCAGTTTTTTGGCACTGTGATGTCCGAATACCGGTTTTCTCTCATCATGAAATATTTCCACTTCACGAACAAAGAATTTGATAAGGCCACGCATTCTGCGCCCAAACTAAAAAAAATCTGGGAGGTATGCCAAATGATTGTGACCAATTTCCAGCAGGCCTACGTACCAGAAAGGGACGTCAGTGTGGATGAAAGTCTGATGGCCTACAAGGGATGCCTAAGCTGGATACAGTTTATTGCATCCAAAAGAGCGCAGTTTGGCATCACATTCTACATGCTCTGCGAGTCATCCACCAGATACATCTGGAATTTACACCAGTAAATTCACAAAGTTCAACCCCAGGTACAGCGGCTATGGGATGGCCACATCATCTGTCCTTACCCATTGCTGAACCAGGGATATTGTGTGACAACAGACAATTTTTACACGTCTCCAGAACTGTATGGCCCCGTACACACGACCAGTTTCCTCGGCAGAATTCAGCTTCCGACCGAGTTTCTGGCTGAATTCTGCCGAGAAACCCGGCCGTGTGTACACTTTCGGCCGAGGAAGCCGACGAGGACCTCGGCGAGGAAATAGAGAACATGTTCTCTATTTCCTCGTTGTTCTATGGGAGAACTCGGCCCGCCGAGGTCCTCGGCGGCTCCAGGACTGAACTGGCCGAGGAACTCGATGTGTTTGGCACGTCGAGTTCCTCGGCCGTGTGTACGAGGCCTATGAGGTTTTGCTACAAAACAAAACTGATGCGTATGGTACTGTTAGGCCTAACCGACGTGACATGCCATCTAGGTTTGCCAAGAAAAAACTCAAAACCGGAGAAATGGTTGCCTTTCAGAAGGGTAAGATGATGGCAATGCGATGGCTAGACAAGAAGGACGTGTGTCTCATGAGTACCGTACACAATACCTCCACTGCCATGGTCCACACAAAAGGTGGGAAAGATGTGCTGAAGCCGCAAGTCGTGATTGACTATAACAACACAATGGGAGGTGTCGAAAGAGCCGATCAGGCAATGACATTTTACCCGGCTATGTGCAAACAGCAAAAAAAATATTATAAGATTTTCAGGCATCTTCTGGAACAATGCCTTTAAAAATTCTTATATCCTGTATAGAGCAAAGAGTGACATGCCTCTTGTTCATTCTGACTTTATCTGGAAGGTGGCTGAGCAGATATTTGTCAACCACCAGACGCCATCAGTAGCTGTGAACAGACCCGGACGACGTGCTGTTGACGTTGTCAACCCAGAACGCCTGACTGGTCGTCATTTTATGGACTACATACCGCCAACCGCAAAAAAGGCAGCACCTACCAGGATGTGCATGGTTTGCTGTTCAAAGAGAGATGGCAATGGAAAGAAAGTCCGAAAAGAAACAAGGTTTCATTGTCTTGATTGCGACCTCGGCCTTTGTCCAGTTCCATGCTTCAAAATTTATCACACTCAGGATGTTTATTGAATTTCTTTGTTTGACAAATTTCATAATTTTTTATTACATTATTGAATACAATTATATTATTTATTAGATTATAATTCATGATTTTGTGTTTCAAATTTATCATATCTGAGATGTCTACTAGAGTCTTGTTTGGTCAGGTTTAAGTAAGTAATTACTAAGAATTGCAGGCCTATAATACATATCACCAAATTTCCATGCAAAAAATTGTACCGCTTTTGGTACAAAATTCCAGACATAATCATACCGCCAGGGAGGTTAACTACATCCGTAAGCCCATCCCACAATCATGTTGGGCCGCACCCACTTTTTGCAGCGGCGCGCTACACGTGAGACAGGTCAATGTCTCTCTGAAATATGCCTTATTCTCAAGTTCAAAAGTTGGGAGGCATGTATATTCTTTCCAGCATGCACCACTGGTAATATACCTCTAAGGCCTCGTACACACGACCGTTTTCCTCGACAAAATCCATCAAGTAACCTTTGTGGCAGAGCTTTTTTGCCAAGGAAAACGGTCGTGTGTATGTTTTTCGTTGAGAAAACTGTCGTGGTTCTCGATGAGAAAAAAAGAGAACAAGTTCTCTTTTTTCTCGTCAGGAGTCTCAATTTCCTCGTCGTGTTTTGTGTGTATGCTTAGAAACCCGCGCATGCTCAGAATAAAGTATGAGACGGGAGCGCACCTTCGGTAAAAGTAGCGTTTGTAATGGAGATACCACATTCGTCACTCTGTAACAGACTGAAAAGCGCAAATCGTCTCTTACCAAACTTTTACTTAACACGCAGTAACATGAGATTAGCAAAAGCATCCCCAAGGGTGGCGCCAGTGGAATCACTGACAACAAAGATAGTGCCATCGTACGTGTTGTACGTCACCGCGTTTGAGAACGACGAGATTTTGTCTTGACAGTGTGTACGCAAAGAAAGCTTGACAAGATTCTCGACAAGCCTGACAAAGGAACTCATCGAGGAAAACAATGTTTCTTTTACGACGAGTTTCTCGGTCGTGTGTACAAGGTCATACTGGTTGGCCAGGGAGACATGAATATTCATAACTCAGAATTGTTGAATTGTCTTGCTCTAAGGACACTCCCCAGCAGGAGGCAAAACAATAACAATTCAGAGCCAAGGACGATTCTGCTTGTAGCAGGGTTCATACAATTTTTTTACATGGTGTTTTGCAGAGTAGTGGAGATTAAAAAAAAATGTCCCCTTTTGTTTTATTAGTGTTTTTTTTAACCTGAATTACATTTTTGTCATTATTGGCAAATGTTATTCAGAGCAGCCAGCATCTTACTTCGATTCAGAAGGACATGGAGTTGAACCTGTTAGCAGCAAGCAGTGCAGGACCTCATATTTTGCTGACAATCTGGGTTTCCTGTTCCTACATGCACACACAATAACATAACCCTAGATCCTCACTGTGTATAAAGTGAGTATAGGTAGTTAATATAGTAAATACTAATTGATATAAATCACCAATTGTTTTGCATCCTATAAAGAATGATTACTACTGCAGTCATACAGTAGATGGCAGTATTGCCATATACTGACAGGCATAGATAAGTCGTTACTAACTTTTGTTAATGTTTACTATGTTTCACACATATTTCTCATGCTTGGGCAAATAAACCAGTGACTGTTACAGACCTCAAACATTCACTGATAGTGAATGATTCACTGGGGTTGATTGCTAAAACTGGAGAGTGCAAAATCTGGTAAAGCTCTGCATAGAAACCAATTGGCTTCCAGTTTTTTTTTTGTCAAAGCTTAAAGAGGAAGTAAACTTCCATCACTAAATTGTACCTATAGGTAAGCCTATAATAAGGCTTACCTTTTGGTAGTGTAAATATGCACGTTGCACGTTTAGGAGATATTTACTGTACATGCAGCCAGTGACATCACCCGTGCCGTTCATTCAGAGCCAGGTGTCACATAGCCAGAGACCACGAACCCGGAAGCAAGACGGGTGAAGATGAAAGTTGCATCCAGCAATGACATCGCATCGCTGGAAGGCTTCGTTTTCAGGTAAGTTTCTCATAATGTGCTAGTATGCGATGCATACTAGCACGTTATGCCTTTACATTGCAGGTAAGTAAAAGAAAAAATGTCCTGCGGTTTACAAGCGCTTTAGTTGAAATGCTGAAGTTTAAAGCTGATTGGCTACCATGCACAGCTGCATCAGATTTTGCATACCATTGCATGATAACAACACATTCACCAGGAAGATTTGCATGTAGTCAATGTTTATTGAATTTTTTCTGGATATTAAACAACCTTGCCTATCGTTAGTTACCATGCTGCATTTCAAGTTCAACTTCTTAAAGTGGTTTTAAACCCAACCACACAACTTGAACCTACAGGTAAGCCTAGATTAAGGCTTACCTGTAGGTGCAAGAAATATCTCCTTAACCCACACGGTTTAGGAGATATTTACAATATTAAATGGCGCCGATGTCTACGGCGCATGCGCGTCGTAGACAACGGAGCAGGTGCACTGAGCATGGCATTTTTGTTAATGGCATTATTGGGGTTAATGCCTTATTTCCACGCATACCCAGGAGTGACATCATTGCCGCTCCGGCCAATCACAGCGCCGGACTCCCGATAACAGGAAGAAGATGCAAGGGGACATGGCGGTGGCGAAGGGGAACGAAGAGGACTTTGGGGGCTTCGATCTCAGGTAAGTGCTACATAATGAGCTAGTATGCTAGTATGTTTTTTTTTATTGATTTAAGAGGGTTTACTTCCTCTTTAATACTGTGTTTTCATGAAATAATTTCTTACTATGTTTTTCTGCCTTTTTCTAATGTTCTCAATAAGCGCCTGAACATCTCCATCTCCTCCTCACTTCTATTTGTTTGGAATGAGCAGTGCATGTTGGTTGTAGTCATGTGTACTGCTCTATGCACACTACAAATTCCATAGTCTGTAGTTCCTGGTCCATCAAGGGAGCGAGCAAGGAAAGGTGGCTACATTTCTGCATACAGAGGGACCATTGAAAATGCACATGGCCACCCTCAGAATAAACACATGAACAGTTTTTTTTGTTTTAAACCAGAGTTTAGTATCACTTTAATTTTACTTAGACCTAGCTGGCCTCAGCAGAGATTATGATCAGAGGCATGTTTTTTGAACATTTACAATGTATCAGTGTAAGAATTATATGTAAATAATGTTTATTTAAAGTGATACTAAACACACAGGGGCAGATCCACAAAGATCTGCCCCGGCGCAGTGTATCTCTCGCGGCGTAACGGCGCCTAATTCAAATCGGCGAGTAGGGGGGCGTGTTTCATTTAAATGAAGCACGTCCCCGTCGCAAGGACGTCATTGTTTTGACGTGGACGTAAATTACATCCAGCCCGATTCACGGACAACTTACGCAAACAATTTTTTTTTTTTAAATGATATGCGGGAACGACGGCCATACTTAACATTGAGTACGCCACCAAACAGCAGCTTTAACTATACGCCGAAAAAAGCCGACTAGAGACGACGTAAAAGAATGCGACGGCCGCTCGTACGTTCGTGGATCGTCGGAAATAGCTAATTTGCATACTCGATGTGGAAAACGACAGGAATGCCACCCAGCGGACGCCGAAGAATTGCATCTTAGATCCGAAGGCGTACGAAGACGTACGCCTGTCGGATCTAACCCAGATGCCGTCGTATCTTGTTTTGAGGATTCAAAACAAAGATACGACGCGGGAAATTTGAAAGTACGCCGGCGTATCAGTAGATACGCCGGCGTACTCGCTTTGTGGATCTGCCCCACACTGTTTAATTTACCTTGTCCCTTCTATTTCTGTATGTGGATGATGGCACTGTAATTATTTTATTAAACAACATCTGAGTACCTTTTTCCTAATCCATATACAGCTGTCACATGACCTAGCTCTCTCCCGGCCTATCTGCAGGGAAACATAAGCAGGAGGAGCTTCTAGTCCTCTGCTGCTGGTCACATGTTCAAATAAAAAAAGAAGCCTTTGGAATATAGAGTAAAAATAAATAAATAATACAAAACTGTTTTAAATTGTCATACAAATATATATTTTTAAATTAAATCTTTATTAATTTTTGGAAATAACATGGTGTTGGCGGATTTCTGCCAGTCACAGGATGTGTCACGAAGGTGACTCAAGATGTAATATCCTACCCCCATTATGTTTAGCAGGTTAGTGGACATCAGAGGCGTAGTAAGTGGGGGGCGGGGGGGGCGGGCCGCCCCGGGTGCCACCCACCGGGGGGGGTGTCAGGCCGGCGGCAACCCCCACTTGCCGCGACTGAAGACGGAGGAGACAGTGCCGTGTGTTTAGGCAGCAGCAGCACCGAGCGGTGACAGGACAGTGAGGACACACATGTAGAGCCTGAGGTATTGACTTTGCGGGGGGGGGGGTATTGCAAGCCGCACCTGAGCCAGTCAGGAGACCCGGGACCCGGCGCCATGATCCCCCTTCTCTCCGTGGTCGCGGACCCGTAGCTCGGATCAGTCTCGGCAGCCGCTGTCAGTGCCGAGCACGAGCAGAGTGAAGTTGCCTCCTCCTCCTCCTTTATGTCTACACAGTGCTGTGCATGGAGAAGAAGGGGGAGGCGGCTTCACTCTGCTCGGCACTGACAGCAGCTGCCGAGACTGATCAGAGCCACGAGTCCGCGACCACGGAGAGAAGGGGGATCATGGCGCCGGGTCTGCCGACTGGCTCAGGTGCGGCTTGCAATAGCCCCCCCCCCCTGCAAAGCCGCTAGCTCGTTCTGTCCATGTGTGGTCTGACTCTGAGGTACATGGGTCTGAAAGGGGGGGTCTGTCATGGCGCCGGGTCCCCGGTGTGCCGACTGGTTCAAATGCGGCTCGTAATACCCCTCCTCCTGCAAAGTCACTGGGCCAGATTCATGTACAATGGCGCATCTTTGGACCGGCGTAGTGCATCTTTTTTACACTACGCCGGACCAGCGTGGAGAGGCAGGTAGGGTATTCACAAAGCACTTGTGCCTAACTTTGCACCGGCCTAACTTAATTTCCTCGGCGTAAGTGGAAGTGGGTGTGACCTTATGCAAATGATGTTCTGAACGTGGAGCAGTGATTTACGCCCGGCGTATCTTGAACGGAGCATGCTCAGTACGTTCGTTCCCTTCTGAGCATGCTCACAACTATGCCGGCCCAACTTACAGAGATACGCCGGCCCAACTTACGCCCAGCCGATGCAAATGTACATCCAGTTTTATTCCCCCCCCAGGGAAGGTACATTTGCTGTGAGATGGCTACTACCGTTACCCACAGGCAGAGGAGGAAAAAAAACTTTAACACCCAGGAGATGTCAGCCCTCATAACAGCAATGGAGACTTATGACCAGGGCCGCCATCAGGGGGGTACAGGCAGTACACCTGTAAGGGGCCCGGGGGTCCCCAGGGGCCCAGATGGGAACCCCCCCCTTTTTTTTTTTTTTTATATATATATTTTTTTTTATATATTTGTAATTATATTTTTTTGATGGACAAGAAGGCCTGGCTTGCAGTCTCTGCTCTAATTCATTTCAAAGGTGTTCTATCGAGTTGAGGTCAGGACTCTGTGCAGGCCAGTCAAGTTCCTCCACCCCAAACTTGCTCATCCATGTCTTTATGGACCTTGCTTTGTGCACTGGTGAGCAGTCATGTTGGAACAGGAAGGGGCCCTCCCCAAACTGTTCCCACAAAGTTGGGAGCATGAAATTGTCCAAAATGTCTTGGTATGCTGACGCCTTAAGAGTTCCCTTCAATGGAACTAAGGGGCCAACCCAACCCCTGAAAAACAACCCCCCACCATAATCCCCCCTTTCATCAAATGATTTGGACCAGTCCACAAAGCAAGGACCATAAAGACATAAATGAGTGAGTTTGGGGTGGAGGAACTGGACTGGCCTGCACAGAGTCCTGACCTCAACACCTTTGGGATCGAATATTCCAATGGACGTGTTTTGTCGTATAATCAAACCGTCTGTACGCTCCATCGGACAAAAGAGCAGAAAAACTACGTAGTTTCGTGAATGTTGGCTGAAAAAGTTCTGCCGTCTGTATGCAGAACAAGTTCACGGCCAGTGCCTTTCGGACAAAAATATATATATATATAATTATTATTATCATTATTATTATTATTAAAGGGCCCAGAGGTCCCGGATGGAAAGCCCCCTTTATTTGGTAATTTATTTTTATAAAAAAAAGGGGGTTTGCCATCTGGGGCCCTGGTGGCCTCCGGACCTTTAAGGGGGTTCCCATCCAGGCCATCCGGGCCCTCTCCAGCTGACTTGAGCAAGTCTGGTGCAAAGTTACCCCTGCTTTTATGAGGGGTAACTTTGCACCGGAATTTCCAGTTACGCTCACCGGGAGTAGCCTGCGCCGGTCAAACGTAGTTTTGTGAATCGGCGTATCTCCCTCATTTGCATATTTAAAACCAAAAAACCATGGCCACGCCAGATCCGTCCAGTGTAAAGATGCACCCACGCCGCTCCGGCGTAGAAAAGTTACGCCGGTAGGAAGAAGTCTATTTTGAGGCGTATCTGGTTCTGTGGGTACGGTGCAGAGATACGCCGGTGCAAATCTGCACTTACGCCGCGCAGTTGTGGAGAGGGGGTACACAGTAATGACAAAAAGATATTGAAAGATGCAGAGGGGACAGTGGGGTGTTTTTACATTTTAAGGTGCCAGATATAGGATCCCTGGGGGGGGGGGGTATTGCAAGCCGCACCTGAGCCAGTCAGCAGACCCGGGACCCGGCGCCATGATCACCCTTCTCTCCGTGGTCACGGACCCGTAGCTCGGATCAGTCTCGGCAGCCGCTGTCAGTGCCAAGCACGAGCAGAGTGTAGCCGCCTCCCTCTCCTCCTTTGTCTACACAGTGCTGTGCATGGAGGAGAAGGGGGAGGCGGCTTTACTCTGCTCGGCACTGACAGCGGCTGCCGAGACTGATCAGAGACACGAGTCCGCGACCACGGAGAGAAGGGGGATCATGGTGCCGGGTTTGCCGACTGGCTCAGGTGCGGCTTGCAATAGCCCCCCCCTGCAAAGCCGCTAGCTTGTTCTGTCCATGTGTGGTCTGACTCTATGGTACATGGGTCTGAAAGGGGGGGTCTGTCATGGCGCCGGGTCCCGGGTGTGCCGACTGGTTCAAATGCGGCTCGCAATACCCCTCCTTCTGCAAAGCCACTGTCTCTCCATGTGTGGTCTGAAGTCATGAGTCATGAAAGGGGGAGGTGTACTGTAGGGGTGTCTGTACTGTGGGGGGGTCTGTATTGTTAGGGGGTCTGTGTGTGTGTGCTGTAGGGGGGTCTGCACTGTATGAGGTGTCTGTATTGTTGGGGGGTCTGTGCAATGTGGGGGGGTCTGTATTGCTAGGGGGGGTCTCTGCACTGTAGCGGTACTGTGTAATGTAAAGGGGTCCAGAGGTGGAGGGTGCTGTGTAATGTACAGGGGTCCAGAGGTGCAGGGTACTGTGTAATGTACAGGGGTCCAGAGGTGCAGGGTACTGTGTAATTTACAGGGGTCCAGAGGTGCAGGGTGCTGTGTAATGTAAAGGGGTCCAGAGGTGCAGGGTGCTGTGTAATGTACAGGGGTCCAGAGGTGCAGGGTGCTGTGTAATGTAAAGGGCTCCAGAGGTGCAAGGTGCTGTGGTAAAGGGGTACAGAGGTGCAGGGTGCTGTGGTAAAGGGTTGCAGGGGTTCAGAGTGCTGTGTAATGTACAGGGGTCCAGAGGTGCAGGGTGCTGTGTACTGTAAATGGGTCCAGAGGTGCAGGGTACTGTGTAATGTAAAGGGGTCCAGAGGTGCAGGGTACTGTGTAATGTAAAGGGGTCCAGAGGTGCCGGGTACTGTGTAATGTAAAGGGGTCCAGAGGTGCAAGGTGCTGTGTAATGTACAGGGGTCCAGATGTGCAGGGTGCTGTGTAATGTAAAGGGATCCAGAGGTGCAAGGTGCTGTGGTAAAGAGGTCCAGAGGTTCAGGGTGCTGTGGTAAAGGGGTCCAGGGGTTCAGAGTGCTGTGTAATGTACAGGGATCCAGAGGTGCAGGGTGCTGTCTAATGTAAAGGGGTCCAGAGGTGCAGGGTGCTGTGTAATGTACAGGTGTCCAGAGGTGCAGGGTACTGTGTAATTTGCAGTGGTCCAGAGGTGCAGGATGCTGTGTAATGTACAGGGATCCAGAGGTGCAGGGTGCTGTGTAATGTAAAGGGTCCAGAGGTGCAGGGTATGTGTAATGTAAAGGGGTTCAGAGGTGCAGGGTACTGTGCAATGTAAAGGGGTCCAGAGGTGCAGGGTACTGTGTAATATAAAGGGGTCCAGAGATGCAGGGTGCTGTGTAATGTACAGGGGTCCAGAGGTGCAGGGTGCTGTGTAATGTACAGGGGTCCAGAGGTGCAGGGTGCTGTGTAATGTAAAGGGGTCCAGAGGTACAAGGGTTGTCTAATGTAAAGGGGTCCAGAGGTGCAGGGTGCTGTGGTAAAGGGGTCCAGGGGTTCAGAGTGCTGTGTAATGTACAGGGATCCAGAGGTGCAGGGTGCTGTGTAATGTACAGGGGTCCAGAGGTGCAGGGTGCTCTGTAATGTAAAAGGGTCCAGAGGTGCAGGGTACTGTGTAATGTAAAGGGGTTCAGAGGTGCAGGGTACTGTGTAATGTAAAGGGGTCCAGAGGTGCAGGGTACTGTGTAATGTTAAGGGGTCCAGAGGTGCAGGGTGCTGTGTAATGTACAGGGGTCCAGAGGTGCAGGGTGCTGTGGTAAAGAGGTCCAGAGGTGCAGGGTGCTGTGTAATGTACAAGGATCCAGAGGTGCAGGGTGCTGTGTAATGTAAAGGGGTCCAGAGGTGTAGGGTGCTGTGTAATGAGAGGAGGTCCTAAAGTGCGGTACTGTGTAATCTAAAGGGGTCCAGAGGTGCAGTTGTGGAGAGGGGGTACACAGTAATGACAAAAAGATATTGAAAGATGCAGGGGGCACAGTGGGGTGTTTTTACATTTTAAGGTGGGGGGTGCCAGATATAGGATCCGCCCCGGGTGCCAAATGCTCTAGGTACGCCCCTGGTGGACATGAAGGAAGAAGGAGGGAGTGGGCTGTCATTTACCATTGTGTATACACCCACATATGTGACTCTATAGTCACACGGGCTGCTCAGATGTGATAGGGAGGAAATGCTCAGCATAGAAACTCACTGAAAACTTAGCATGTGCAGATTTGTCACCATAGTTGCAAAATCCCTAGCTGAATTGGGGACAGAAGGTGGAGATAGAGAACATCAGGATCAGTTTTTTTTTTTTTGCAGAATACAGAAAATCGATTTCATAGTGACTAAGTGAGTATGAACAGCATGTAATACACCATTTATTGATAGTTTTTTTTATGATGTGGGTTTAGTGACACTTTAGATTTTTGCTTCTTTGTTTCTTTTAACTTTTTTGACATGCCTGATGTTATCACCTTTGTCTTCATATATTTTTACATTTCACACCATAATCCTTTTCCAGTGTTCTCTGTATGGGAGTTTCAGTTTACAGCAATTGCAATGACAGTGGGACCTGATGCATTTCCTTTGTGAAACATCAAATTTGGTAATAAGCTTACACAATATTACAAATGAACTGTGAAGAAAGGCAATGAACTATGCTAACTATATACAATCATCTACTGAATGGTGGTGTTGCAACCCTTGTGTGTTAGTAGATCGTGTCATGGAGAATTTTTGGTTGCAATCACACCTGTTAATAAGATATTCATTTGTGTGCTCAACCCAGTCACTTGTGTGCTTGTATGTGTGTGTATATATATACTGTACTGTTGAAAGTTTTTTATGCTTCATTGACATCAAATCAACATGCATTCAATAGATATAACATAAATTAACCCAATAACTGAAACACTGGAAATGTATTCCTATAATTGGAAAAATAGACACACAGGTCCCAGAAGACATCAGGGACCAGTGGGATCGTGCAGCGCTACTCACACATAGGCAGTAGGGAACCAGGAAGTGAAGCCACAGACTAAGTGCAGCCTGAAAAACATGAGAAAAATGCAAAACAGTCAAAGAAAAAACAGTGCGGCACTCTGAAAGGGTGATCCAATGTATTCCAGAGTGATGCTGTGTGCACAAATGTTGCTTGCTAACGTTTAGATGAAAAATGCTGTTTATTCCATAAAGTTAAAAAAAAATAATAACAGTCAAATAAAATGAATGATGGTGAACTTTACCAGTGACCTCGGAGTGGATAGTAGGGGAAACAATCATCCGGGAGGCTTGCTATAGAAGAGATGGATAAACACCTGATTAAAAATGTTATATATCTAATATGTAAATTGTTAATGTATAAAAAAAAAAATCAGAGAGTCCTGTATTTCACCTGAAGTTATTTGTGGGTTTTTCTTTACATCCCGAACAATTTTCCTGGCAGTTGTGGCTGAAATTTTAGTTGGTCTACCTGACCGTGGTTTCCACTTCTTTATTAGAGTTTGAACACTGCTGATTGGCATTTTAATTCCTTGGATATCTTTTTATATTCCTTTCCTGTTTTTATACAGTTCAACTACCTTTTCCCGCAGATCCTTTGACAATTCTTTTGCCTTCCCCATGACTCAGAATCCAGAAACGTCAGTGCAGCACTGGATGTAAGATGCAAGGGTCTGTTAGGAGTCCAGAAACTCATTGACCTTTTATACACACACACACTAATTACAAGCAAGAAGATCATAGGTCAGGGTGGTTACCTTTAATAGCCATTCAAACCCCGTTGTGTCAACTTGTATGCATGCTATCAGGCCAAAATCACCAGGGTGTGTACACTTTTGATCAGGGTCATTTGGGTAGTTTCTGTTGCCATTATGATTTAAAAAGAGTAAACACAGTTAATTGATTATAAATGATTTCAGCCAAACACTAACAATGAGTGAAAGAAAGGTTTTTGTGTTATCATTCGTTTTCCCTGAAAAAATGGCCAATAAAGCATAAATTCTGCCAGGGTATGTAAACTTATGAGCACAACTGTGTATATAGATTTATGGTTAAGCCAGATTTTCAGAAAAGCAAGCATGCTGATTATTCAGGTGTGTGCTGGCTTCATAATAGAGCCAGCGTTAGAGCTCAGAGCTCTACCCTCCTGAGAGAGGTTAGTGTGTCTGAGGGGAGCTGTGTTAGATGCTGCCGTGCATCAAGGTCAGGGTGGGACAGAGGAAGGCCCAATCCTGAGAGGAAGTTCATGTGTGTTATGTTTTTGCAGTGATGGTGATAACCCCTTCAGTGGGAAGACCTTTTTGTAGCCAAACACTAACAATGAGTGAAAGAAAGGTTTTTGTGTTATCATTCATATTCTCTGAAAAATGGCCAATAAAGCATAAATTCTGCCAGGGTATGTAAACTTATGGGCACAGCTGTGTATATAGATTGATGGCCCAAGCCTGAGAGGAAGTCCATGTGTGTTATGTTTTTTTGCAGTGAGGGTGATAACCCCCTCAGTGGGAAGACCTTTCTGAATGAATTTTGACTTGCTTCTAAATAAGAGTGGACTGCCATGCCCTTAAAATACAGTTTTGGACTGACGCAACTCATTGTAAACGCACCTACAACTTGAGTTTAATCACCCCAATCTTACAATAAATATGGTATAAAGTATATACACACACACTATATACAGATCTGCATAGTCAATAAAGTAGATCATAGAACTGGATAGTGTAAAATGCATTCCTATTTATGGACTCATTTATTTAGTCATATAGGGCCAGATCCACAGCCAGCCAGCGCAACGTAACTTTTTCCATTTAAGTTACACTGCCGCAAAGTTGCCAAGTTAGGTGCCGATCCACAAAGCACTTACCTGGAAATTTGCGGCGGTGTAACTTAAATCCGTACGGCGCAAGGCGGGCCAATTCAAATGGGCGAGTCCCATTTAAATTAGGCGCGCTCCCGCGCCGGACGTACTGCGCATGCTCCGTGGGGTAACTTACCCACGTGCATTGCGCTAACAGACGTCGCTCCGACGTAAATGGCGTTCAGCGCCATTCACGGACGTCTTACGCAAACGACGTAGAGTTTGAATTTTCGACGCGGGAACGACGGCCATACTTAATAGGGCTTAGTCAAATAGGACTGAAAATGAAAAAAGGACACACGGGGATAGAGGAAAGTGCTGCTCACCCCTAAATTGATAATGAAAAAGGGAGGGCTCCCCAGCGGGGTTTTTAGGCAGCAAGGAGTCAAAATGGACTCAGCCCTATTTTTACACGGCGTAACTCGACGTTAACGACGTAGAATTAGCGCGACGGGCCCGTCGGAACGTTCGTGGATCGCCGTAAGTGTTCATTTGCATATTCTAGGCTGGCCGCAATGGCCTCGCCACCTAGCGGCCGGCCTAGAATTGCATCCTTAAGATCCGACAGTGTAATTCAATTACACATGTCGGATCTTCTGTCTATCTCTTGGAAACTGATTCTGTGGATCAGTTCCAAAGATAGAAACAGGGATACGACGGCGTATCAGTAGATACGCCGGCGTATCCCTTTTGTGGATTACCCCCATATATTCTAAGAAATTTTTTAAGCAGGAAATATAGATATATTTTTTACATATATGACTTTAATGAAGCACATAACCACACCCAGATATGATGTTGTCCTAGCATGTTGTTTTTTTACTTTGCTTCATAAACGTCATAATTTATTTCATTGTCAGTTTCCTTGCCAAGTTAAGCACTAACATATTAGCAACTGTAATATTACTTGTGGCGATTGTTGTTTTAGCAGTAGAGATAGCAGTGGTGGGGCTAAGGCTCGGTTCACACTGGTGCGATGCAGGAAACCCTGCGATTCAGTGCCGGTTCCCACATCACACCTAAATCGCACAGTGGTGCACACTGATATCTGCAAACTCCTGCGGGTGTCAATTTAAAGTTAATGACAATAATAATGAAAGAAATATTGCGCTTATTTTAAATGTAAGAAAAGCAGCGATCAAAAAAGTGTTATACCACACCAACAATATGCAAAAAAAAAGAGAAAAGATCGCGCTAAGGTGTAAAAATATTGAGTGGAAAAAACACATGAATATTCCGAATAATAAAAATCATAAATTGATAAGTCCGCCAAAAAAGGCAAATTCTGTGTATAAGTCTCCCAAGTGTATACAGCAAATCCACACGAGAAAGTGCTTGAAAGGAAAGAACCTCCACCACAGTCAAATAAAGCCTCTTACCGAATGGAGATGATCTCAAAATTATAAGAGATCAAAACAGCCTGGTAAGAGACATGGATCGATGGTGTCCAATATGCAACCCAGATGATGGAAAACTGGTAACCCGTATCCTTGGTATGGATAAAAAGACTCCCGATGTGCCATCCGAGGGTATGTAAGAATAAAAGGGGCTCACATAGTGTAAAACCTTAATTTATTCAGTATAAAATAAGTGAAATTGCACTTACAATTACTTCAAGTTTGCAGAGCATATAAAAGCCGGCCAGCTTAGGAACACACAGCCCGTATCCGGGTAGAAAAAATACGCGGTGACGTCAGAACACCGCCTCCCTACGTTTTCATCACGACAGGACTTGGTCACGGGATACGTAAAGTTAATGACACCCACAGATCGGTTTTCAGATCGCTGTGTGTACTGTGAAATGGTGCAGGAATCGGATTGCATGGGTGTAAACACCCATGCTATTTGATTTGTGTGGACCACAAAAAGGGTCCTGCACCATATTGTTGCGAATGCAATGCAATTTCAGCCATACAGTTTATGCTCATCAGAGTGCCCCTGTAAACACCCCACTGTAGCTGGCCAGCTAAGAGCTGTCCTAGGTTGCTAATGTGACTTACATGCATATACAGGTGAAACTCGAAAAATTTGAATATCGTGCAAAAGTTAATTTTTTTTCACTAATGCAACTTAACAGGTGAAACTAATATATGAGATATACTCATTACATGCAAAGCAAGACCGTTCAAGCCACGATTTGTCATAATTGTGATGATTATGGCTTACAGCTCATAAAAACCCCAAATCCACAATCTCAGAAAATTTGAATATTGTGAAACGGTGCAATATTCTAGGCTCAAAGTGTCCCACTCTAATCAGCTAATTAAGCCATAACACATGCAAAGGATTCCTGAGCCTTTAAATGGTCTTTCAGTCTGGTTCAGTAGGAATCACAATCATGGGAAAGACTGCAGACCTGACAGTTGTGCAGAAAACCATCACGGAAGCCTCCGAGACAACACATCACCAAATGACATCATTCCTACAAAACTCTTGAAAGAATGCACTGACATCTTGGCACCCACCATAACCCACATCATAAACCAATCGTTCAGGGAAGGGATTATTCCGATCACCCTCAAGCAAGGCATAATAAAACCCCTCTTAAAGAAACCCAACCTCGACCCTAAAGACCCAAACCATCGCAGACCGGTAACAAGCCTGAACACCATCTCCAAGATCATGGAGAAAGCAGTAGTACAACAGCTTCAGCCCCATTTGGACAACCACAAACTCCTAGATCCCCTACAATCGGGTTTTTGCCCAGGCCACAGCACAGAAACGGCTCTCCTCAAGATATGGGATGACGCCCTTAAAGAAGCAGATAATGGAGAATCCTGTCTCCTAGTGCTGCTGGATCTCAGTGCAGCCTTCGACACGGTAGACCACAACATATTGCTCACGTGACTCAAAGAAGTAGCCGGAGTCTCTGACTCGGCCCTACCGTGGTTCGCATCTTTCCTAGAAAATCGCACTCAGACCGTGAAACTAGGAGGCTTTACATCCGAAACACGGACCATTACATGCGGAGTCCCTCAAGGATCACCCCTCTCACCTGTACTCTTCAACATCTACATCCGCCCGCTCCTCAAAATCATCAGCAAACAGGACCTGCGCTACCACTCTTATGCTGATGACATGCAGCTTTACCTTCAAATCACCAACAAAAAGACCAATATCATGAACTAGGAAAATGCCTTATGCCCCATACACACCATCACTTTATGTGATGAAAAAAAAACGACATTTTCTGTGAAGTAAAAAAATGACGTTTTTGAAACTTAAATTTTCAAAGACGAAGTTGCCTACACACCATCGTTTTACTCACAATGTTCTAGCAAAGCGAGGTTACGTTCTCACCACTTTTTCCATTGAAGCTTGCTTCATAAGTAGCTTCTGGGCATGCGCGGGTGAAAAAACGTCGTTTTAAACTACATTTTTTGCTACACACGGTCAATTTCTGTGAAGTAAAAAATGACGTTTTGAAAAACGACACATAAAATTGAAGCATGCTTAAATTTTTTTGGGTCGTTTTTTACAAGACATAAAATTACGTTTTCCCTCACACGGTCAATTAAAGTGACGTTTTTAAAAACGTTGTTTTTTTTTATCACATAAAGTGATGGTGTGTACGGGGCATTACACTGATCGACAATTGGATGACTGAAAGCTCCCTCAAACTCAATGGATCCAAAACAGAACTACTCATCCTTCACGCAAATCGGAAATCCATTTCTAGGACCACATGGACACCACCCACCATCCTCGGACAAACCATGGCACCAGGCAATAAAGTCAAAAGTCTCGGAGTCATCTTTGACTCAGACATGACGATGGATGCACAAATAGGATCAGTCGTCAGCGGTTCTCATCTGCTCCGCATGCTATGTAGACTCATCCCCTTCATCCCGGAAAAGGACACAGCAGTAGTGGTTGGAACTATCATCAACTCACGACTCGACTACGCAAACTCCCTCTACTTAGGACTACCGAAATACCAGATTTCACGTCTACAAGTCGTCCAGAACACGGAGGACAGACTGGTAACAGGTAAAAAGCCGTGGGAACCAATCTCCCCGGTCTTGAGGTCCCTCCACTGGCTGCCCGTACAGGACCGGGTGACATTCAAGACACTCTGCCTCACGCACAAATGTACACAGGGTAACGCTCCTCAATATTTAAGTGAGAAAATAAAACCCTACGTCACCAAGCGCGTGCTCCGGTCAACCAACCAAAACCTTCTCCAAATCCCTAAATCCCGCTACAAATCTAAGGGAGAACGTAGATTTGCAGTCCAAGGACCACGGCTCTGGAATGCTCTACCCACTACCATCCGATTGGAAGAAAACCATCAGGCTTTTAGGAAAAAACTAAAGACCCACCTCTTCTGAAGGACCTGTACGACACTGGATGCTAAGCGCCTTGAGGCGATTAAGTTTGCATTTGTTGCGCTATACAAGTTACTCACTCACTCACACCCTCCATAAAGAGGGAAACCCTCAAAAAGGTAATTGCAAAAGAAGTTGCATGTTCCCAAAGTGCTGTATTAAAGCACATTAATAGAAAGTTATGTGGAAGGGAAAAGTGTGGAAGAAAAAGGTGCACAAGCAGCAGGGATTACCGCAGCCTGAAGAGGATTGTCAGGTAAAGGCCATTCAAAAGTGTTGGGGACTTTTACAAGGAGTGGACTGAGGCTGGAGTCAGAGCATCAAGAGCCACCACACACAGACGGATCCTGGACATGGGATTCAAATGTCGTATTTCTCTTTTCAAGCCACTCCTGAACAACAAACAATGCCAGAAGCGTCTTACCTGGGCTAAAGAAAAACAGACCTGGCCTGTTGCTCAGTGGTCCAAAGTTTTCTGATAGGAACAAATGTTGCATCTCATTTGGAAAACCAAGGACCAGGAGTATGAAGAATGGAGAGGCACACCGCAAGATGCTTGAAGTCCAGTGTGAAGATTCCACAGTCTGTGTTGATTTGGGGAGCCATGTCACCTGCTGGTGTTGGTCCACTGTGCTTCATTAAGTCCAGGGTCAACGCAGCCGTCTACCAGGAGATTTTGGAGCACTTCATGCTTCCTTCTGCAGACAAGCTCTATGGGGATGCTGACTTAATTTTCCAGCGGGTCTTGACACCTCCCCCACACTGCCAAAGCACCAAAACCTGGTTCAATGACCGTGGGATTACTGTGCTTGATTGGCCAGCAAACTCGCCTGACCTGAACCCCATAGAGAATCTATGGGGTATTGCCAAAAGAAAGATGAGAGACATGAGACTGAACAATGCAGAAGAGCTGAAGGCCGCTATTGAAGCATCCTGGTCTTCCATAACCCCTCAGCAGTGCCACCAGCTGATAGCTTCCATGCCACGCCGCATTGAGGCAGTAATTGCTGCAAAAGGGGGCCAAACCAAATACTGAGTACATATGCAAGCTTATACTTTTTAGAGGTCCGATATTGTTCTATGTACAATCCTTGTTTATTGATTGCATGTAATATTCTAATTTTCTGAGATTATGGATTTGGGGTTTTCATGAGCTGTAAGCCATAATCATCACAATTATGACAAATCACGGCTTGAACTATCTTGCTTTACATGTAATGAGTCTATCTCATATATTTTTCATATAGCTTCACCTTTAAAGTCGCATTAGTGAAATAAATTAACTTTTTCACGATATTCAAATTTTTTGAGTTTCACCTGTACAGCTAGACCTGCTAATAACCTCAATACGGTTCATATGCTCATATGTGAGAGATAAAAGCAGAGTTATTTACTGTGACTTTATATATGGATGTCATATAACAGTTGTATATTGTGTTTACAGAAGCAAAAGGGAAAATATGTCTTTAAGATTCATATATGACAGTAAAGGTAAGCTCAATGACACAGCAGAATTGAAACCAGAAAGCATAGAGTTAAGCTTTTGTGACTCATCAGGAGTTTTGGCCAATCACAGCCAATCTTACACTGAGCAAGAGTCTTGGCCAATCACAGCCAGCCTTACACCCATTTTTGTCTGAAAATTCCCCAACACACTGCCAGAACTCATTACACCAAAGAGAGTGGAGCTGAACAGTCACAGATACAGTCAGAGTTCAGTTTTTTTGGAAGCAAGTGGCCAAACTAGGTATTTAATACAGTTATATATGTTCCTATTGTTAATAATGTGATTAGAACTGTATACTGAAATAGTTGTGTGTTCACTTATAGTTCCACCAAACATCATAGCAAATAAACGTGCAAACTGCAATATCAAACAAGTTAAACTATTGATTAAGCCTCAGATATACCTTTCAGAGAGATTATAAAGTGCCTGAAGTATTTAAAGTGAAAGTACAGATACTGAAGAGAGAAATGTATCTACCATTTTATGTAGAATGACAAGATTGAACAGTTGAACCGCAATTTGCTATACTTTATTCAACACATGTTTTTACATGGACTGTCTGCTGTGAAATTGTCAGTGTTATATATAAGAAGGCCAGTATGGTGGCCTGAGTTTATGGGAGGAGCCCAGAGGGTATTTAAGCAGCCCACTCACACATGCTCTTTGTCGGTTCAGTGTGCAGTACTACACGTCACTGGGCCGACTCTTCCCAGCTCACCTCATGTCCGTGAGTCTGTGCATTCAATCACATTCGACATCGCAAGCGCTTTGCGGCTTCTCCCTTCATGGTCTTCGCCGGCGGTTCCCGCTTATTGTCGCAGGTAGGATTCAATCCTTTTCGTATCTTGTGCAATCTTGCAATTCGTTATGCTTCCTATCCTGCATCCCTTTTGGGAAAAAATCTGCTTCTGAGTTACTTTTGCTCATGTTTCAACATCATTTGGCTCAGGCGTAGTACATTTGTAACTTCCTTCTGCCAAACATACGATTCATTTGGAGATTGACATGTGTTTGTGTGGGTTCTTTGGCAGATTGAGGTGGTAATTGGACTCACATGGTGCCTTGTCTGCACTTGATTGGCCTGGGGGGATGGGTGGTTGGTAGGTGTTCGGTTTCAAAGCAAGGGGTAGCATACACTCTACAACCAATTCGTATCAGATTCGTTCAATACTCCTTACTATCAATTCGTATCGGATTCATTTCATGCATTTTACAACCGTTTCTTATCAGATACATTGCATACTTTCTACCGTTGTCATTCATTGTTTCCCCCATGTCTTGTGTTTTATTTCCCGCAGCGGAACTTACGAATTGCTTGTACACGGCTCTTCTCTCTCATTTATTTACCAAAGTTATTGCCTGTGCGTCATGTATGGCGCCACACCACACTCTTGGGATGTGTTGCACATCCACTCAAGTCCAAAGCATACCCAGTCGCACGTTCACTGTCCCAGGTAGGATTCGTTAGCTTGTTTGTCATGTCAAATTTGTGGCCACTCATGGTGTCACCTGTACCATATGTTTGGTTCCCACAGTGGAGCTTACAAAGCATTGATATGCACTTCTCGTGTTCTATTTTCTACACCCGGCATCATGCTACACGTTCCCGACATGTTTCACTCCAGCCACAGTCCGCTGCAAACTCACTCGCATGGCCCACTGTCGCAAGTAAGATTTGTTATTACATTATTTATGTCTTATCAATTTGCTACCATTCGTTGTCTCCCATATCGTTCATTAGTGGCCCCTGCGGAACCTACGATTCAAACAGGCGTTGTCCTTCTACCTTATACTGCTTGCTTAAGGTACAAACAAACCAGGTGTTTCTATCCTTTCTCAGTAACCCAATTCTTATTGATTGAGACCTTGCAACCATGCAAATCATCTCAGCAGCCTGATACCCTTGCTGAGACCCTTGCAACACATGACCCTTACAAAATGCAAAAAAAGAACGCAAAAAGGAAAAAAATATATAAAACGCAAAAAAAAAAAAAAAAAACAATTGCCGCCACGTAATCTCAGCCCAGCAACCTGACACCTGTTGAGACCGTTGCAACGACGCAAACTTCGTCTCCACAGCCTGACACCCTTGTTGAGACCCTTGCAAACGCAATACCGTCTCAGCAGCCCCACACTCATCGAGACTCTTGCAACCACACAAAATCGTCTCAGCAGCCTGATACCCTTGTTAAGACCCTTGCAACACATGACCCTTACAAAAAAAAAAAAATTATTAAAAAAAAAAAACGCAAAAAAAAAAAAACGCAAAAAGAAATATAAAAGTGCAGAAAAAAAAATTGCCACCACACAATCTCAGCCCCGCAACCTGACACCTGTTGAGACCATTGCAACGACGCAAAATTTGTCTCCGCAGCCTGACACCCTTGTTGAGAACCCTGCAAACACAATACCGTTTTAGCAGCCCCACACTCATGGAGACTCTTGCAAGCACACAAAATTGTCTCAGCAGCCTGACACCCTTGTTAAGACCCTTGCAAACGCAATACCGTCTCAGCAGCCCCACACTCATGGAGACTCTAGCAAGCACACAATTGTCTCTGCAGCCTGACACCCTTGTTGAGACCCTTGCAAACGCAATACCGTCTCAGCAGCCCCACACTCATGGAGACTCTTGCAAGCACACAAAATTGTCTCAGCAGCCTGACACCCTTGTTAAGACCCTTGCAACACATGACCCTTACAAAACGAAAAAAAAAAAAAAAAATGCAAAAAGAAATATAAAAGTGCAAAAAAAAAAAAATTGTCACCACACAATCTCGACCCAGCAACCTGACACCTGTTGAGACCATTGCAACCATGCAAAATCGTCTCAGCAGCCTCACACCATTGTTGAGACCCTTGCAAACGCAATACCGTCTCAGCAGCCCTACACTCCTCAAGACTCTTGCAACCACGCAATACCATCTCAGTAGCCTCACACCATTGTTGAGACCCATGCAAACGCAATACCATCTCAGCAGCCCTACACTCATCAAGACCCTTGCAACCACGCAATACCGTCTCAGCAGCCTCACACCATTGTTGAGACCCTTGCAAACGCAATACCGTCTCAGCAGCCCCAACACTCATCGAGACCCTTGCAACCACGCAATACCGTCTCAGCAGCCTTACACCATAGTTCAGACCCTTGCAAACGCAATACCGTCTCAGCAGCCCCACACTCATCAAGGCCCTTGCAACCACGGAATACCGTCTCAGCAGCCTCACACCATTGTTGAGACCCTTGCAAACGCAATACCGTCTCAGCAGCCCCACACTCATCGAGACCCTTGCAACCACGCAATACCGTCTCAGCAGCCTCACACCATTGTTGAGTCCCTTGCAAACACAATACCGTCTCAGCAGCGCCACACTCATCGAGACCCTTGCAACCACGCAATACTGCCTTGAGCAACCTGGCATTCATTGAGACCCTTGCAGCCAGACAAATCATCGTTGGCCTCATGTACGCTGCTGTTGGTAAAAAAATTGGGTTCAGACGGATGTTCAGAGGCATTCGAAACGCATTCGAAACGCCAATGCCTGTAACAGCTTGTAAACACTGCCAGATGCGGTAACTCATGTTTACCAGCGTTTCATTCACAGTCGTTTTCATAAAAAAATAAAAATAAAGGGGAATATTGTCTCAGCAACTTGACACTCATTTGAGACCCTTGCTAAATGTAATATCATCTCAGCTACCTCACACCCGTCTAGACCTTTGCAACCACACAATCTCATCTCAGCAACCTGACACCTGTTCAGACCTTTGCAGCCATACAAAGTCGTGGCAACCACACAATGCCATCTCAAAACAAACCTCATAATCATCAAGACCTTTGCAACCACGCAATATCGTCTCAGCAAACCAGACTGAGACCCTTGCAACCACGCAATATCGTCTCAGCAAACCAGACTGAGACCCTTGCAACCACGCAATGCCGTCTCAAAACAAACCTTCATACTCAAGGCCCCTGCAACCACACAATATCGTCCTAGCAACCTGACACTCACTGACACCCTTGCAACCGCACAATATTGTCTGCAGTAGTATAAAACACTTTGCGGCAGGCACCTACGTTCAAACCCGAATACAAACTAAACTTGCAAACACACCTCAGTGACAAACAATCAGCCACACAAACACACAGTGGCACCCAGTTGGCCAATTTATCTTCAGTGGCACGCGGGCCACTCATCTTTTCTCTGTGTTTTTTCCCTGCGGTTAGTTCAGGTTTTCATCCAGCACCAGCGAGTGCACGTTGGCCTGCGAGTGCACGTTGGCCTGCGAGTGCATGTATATCGTCTTGTTGAGCACCTGTGTATTGTCTTGATTTTCTCACACCAATGCAAGATCCAGTCCAAGTTCTCAAACTAGACCAAGCATCAGTAGCAGACTTAGCTATGTGGGACAACTTCCCCACCTGATAGAACAGCATTTCAATCTTCATCTCGGCAGTGTCAGCCGAGCCACCAAAGGCTTTTGCAGCCATTTTTAGGCCGCCACTGGTTCTCCAAAACTTGGCCCCCAGAAATTCTCTTAAATTTTTGCTTCACCCAGTCTTCATCACACCTCGTGCTGCACCCCATCGTGGCAGCTGCCCAGGTCTGGGACCACACTTGAACAGGACAGACACTGTTCTTCACCACAGACAATCAGGCCACAGCCGACATCATCAATTAAGGTAGATCTAAGTCACTCCCCATCACTTCCTGCGCAGGCTCGCGCAGCTGTCACTCCGTCACCAGTTAATATCTTATGTAGACCTTTTCCAGGCAAATGCAAAAAGCAGCTGATGCGCTTTCCTATTCCAACCTTGGAATGGATGTTTTTTTCCAGCAAGAGCCTGGAGCCGACCCAACAACTATCCCTGTCCCACCATGGACATTGCTGACGATGGACTGAAGTCACATCTCACCAACGCAATCCAACTTATTAACCACTCCTTGGCACGCAACACACTGATGGCCTATCGCACTGCTTGGAACACTAATCGCAAATTTTTGGCCCCTTGCCCCGGAGCAGCAATAGGCAACGTTGGACACATCCTAGCCTTCATATCGTATTGCCACATACAGCTGACCATTTCTCAATACTATCACACCATATCTAGATGGCATCCAGCATTTCCTGTCCCTGCAGGACCCCAGTAAACTGTCAGTATTCTCGAGCCCATGCAGTCAAGTCCCTCCTACAGGGCATACAGAAGCACCAACCTGTAGTCAGTGGCAAGCGCCTACCTTTCAAGAGTCCCCTCTTTAGGGACATGTCTAAAATCCTTACTCGTTCCCTGTTTAGGGCTTTGCCCAAACAGCCATCTACCAGGCCTTCTACGGTTCCCTACAACCTAGTGAATTTAGTCAGCGGCTCCGGCAGTCACACACTGCTCCGACGCCACCCGACTCTCTTTCGAACCACTACACTCTCACAGTCTGCAAACGCAACAAACCAGCCCCTGGGGTTGACATCAACCTGTTTCAGACTGACAACGCCTGACGCCCAGTGACGGTGCTCGACCCACTACTGCTCCATCTACCCAGCCAATCTGATGGTAGCTCGTTGCTACCCTTTCTAAACCAGCTCCCTGAGTGTCAGCCAGTGTGTCAAGCATGTCAGAATCCTCCTAAGTAACTTGTGCTTCAAACCCCAGTCAGTTCTCTGGACATTCTTTCCGAATTAGAGCAGCCTCAGTTGCCTCCCAACAGGGAGTACCAGACTACGTAATCAAGATACCAGGCTGATGGAAGTCTCCTTGTTTTGCCACATACATCCCAAATCCTCATGAAGGAATGGCACAAGCCTTTACCAAGCTGACTCAATAAATACAAGAAATCAATATAAACTATTTCCCTATCTGAGTCTTTTGCCCCCTTTTCTTGGCATACTGACCAGACCACCAAGGCACACTTCAGGTCTATTTATGTTGTAAGTCTTGTCGCGTGTTTATGTGATCCACATCTCTCTCGGTCAGAGGGTAACGACCATAAATAAGAAGGCCAGTATGGTGGCCTGAGTTTATGGGAGGAGCCAGGAGGGTATTTAAGCAGCCCACTCACACATGCTCTTTGTCGGTTCAGTGTGCAGTACTACACGTCACTGGGCCGACTCTTCCCAGCTCACCTCATGTCCGTGAGTCTGCGCATTCAATCGCATTCGACACCCTCCCGCCCTTCCCTTTTTCAGGGCACTTCTCAGCATATCCTTCTTCAATTAACTACCCATTACTTACCTTGGGTATGCCCCCTTTTCTTGGCATACTGACCAGACCACCAAGGCACACTTCAGGTCTATTTATGTTGTAAGTCTTGTCGCGTGTTTATGTGATCCACATCTCTCTCGGTCAGAGGGTAACGACCATAAATGAAGAAAAGCTGAAGTTAATAAAGAAGTTATCTTAAGAGTTTGGTGTGCTCTATAATGCTTCCGTAGAACGGCGTTAGAGCAATTATAGAGTACCAGATGGTCTTGTTTGGACTAAAAGGTCAGAAATTTAAATTCTTCTAATGTCACAGCGCATAAGGCACTTCATAATGCTGCGCCTGCCACACCCACATACCTTGTGGCAGACAGGGATCAGGAAGCTTCAAGCTTCAGGGGACAACAGCTGAGCCAGGAGTCTTGTTGAAGGGGCACGCATAGCATATCATACCTCGTGGCTCCCTGCTGATGAGAGCAGTGGCGATGTGCCGCTGTACACTGGCGGCCTGACGGTCTGGACAGGAGCGCCGCTCGGTCTGTGTTCGAACCGCGGGCCGCCATTTAGTGACGGCTGTCCTATACCATTAACTTTGTTTTCATTTGTAAGATTTGAACAGGCCTAAACAAAATTCTAAATAATAAACTAATGGTAATTTCCCCCCTCTGGGATGCAGCCAGCAAATACACTTTCCCAAGTGTTACTTATAATAAAAAAAAACTAGTAAACCAGACTAGTAACAAATGAATAAGCCTCTTCACAATCCAATCTGGCCACTGTAGTATCTTTACTTCTCATGGGAGGATTATCTCATGATTGCAGCCCTCTCCCTCTGTCCACTACAATAACAGACAGAGAGCTGCATAGTTGAAAAAGCAGTGTGATACTATATTTGCACTAAAATGAAATCCAAAAACAGCCGTCCTCTTACAAATACATACACATCTCCATATATACTGTATATATCTACACATCCTTATGTGTAATATATATATACCCTTAAGCAATATACACTACATTACCAAAAGTATTGGGACACCTGCCTTTACAAGCACATGAACTTTAATGTGCTTTAACCCTGCAAAGTAAGGAGAAATGCCTCCTTAGACAGTTGTCACCCCCAACTACCCCCCCCCCCCCAGGTTTTCCTGTCAATTTAGTGTCAACTATAAAAAATGTAATTTTCCATCACTTTAAAACTTGGTGACTATAGTCATTAGGACAAAAAAATAAGGTGTTTTGTAATAACTTGATGAGTGCTCGTAATCAGCAGTCTTATGTATGCAGATTAACAGTGTATGTTTGATGCAATAAAGGCGTGTTTTATAGACATGCTGAAACAAAGGTACCATTCATTGTCCTCAGATTAAATCAACCCTAATATAAACATATGACTACAAATAGAAACAAATTGTCTGGCCAAAAAGCATAGACCTGAATAATCCATATTGTCACCAAGGGTTTCTCTAAAAACAATACTTCGCTTTAGGAGCTACATATCTCAGTAGTAATGTAAAAAATTAAACCCTTAACCAATTTTACATGAGAAACTAGAAAGAAATAATGAAAATATTGGAAAAAGGCAAATATAATGAATATGGCATTTCTCAGGGTGGTTTTCTTGAAGGGGACCTAATGTGTGTTGCAACAGAAACTTGTAGTCTCAATCAGAAGGATGTGTGGCAAAGGAACAATGCAGAAAAAGTTTTGAAACTATATTACCATGCTAGCATTTATGTAAAATTGAAAAAGCACACAATTTAAATACACTGGGAATGGTAATTCTTGCTGTATGCTGGAGCTCCTTTTACAAAATGTATATGTAAATACCTTATATAAATAAGATATCTACAGACAATTTATCCCTGTTACATGATATATGCTATCTGATAACACTGCTCTATTTAAAAAAAAATATTTTCACCAGTTCCAGACGAGCCGTCGAAGTTTATACAAAAGCTACCTCACCTCCAAATTCCTTTTTTGGCTTGGTTGCCAACAACATTTGTCTATCCATTGATGACACTTGGAACAGTACCTTAGATAATATTTCTAGAGGGTGCGTGCTGTATATTTTCAATTCTTTTAAAACGTATCCAATGAAATATTCACCATCCTTTATAATACGTAAGTGAACAATTACATGTGTGTGTGTGTATATATATATATATATATTACATAAAACCTTTTTGTATATATTTAATAATGCTATAAATGCATGTAATTAACTCTATGTATTCTTACGCTCCAGATGAACTAATTGTCATTCTCTACACACCCCTGAAGAAGGTAATCCCGAAACGCGTCGGGTGTAAAGAAGCTTCTTCTTGTATTTACCTATATGGTGACAATCTTTGGAACTCTGTATTTAATATTTAAACATTTTTTGATGAATATGTACAATTGTGAATAAAACCTTTTTTACTCTCAATATCCTGTATATTTTGAAATATTATTAGTGCCTTTAAAGTCCACCCAGGGCAACCCCCCTGTTTATTTTCTCATATTTCTAGAGGGTAACCTTTTTCTACAAATTTTGATGTTAGAATATTGGCTTGTAATAAGAAGTCATCAGTGTTACCACAGTTATGCCTGAGGGCCTTATACTGTCCTTTGGGGACCGCCCCTATCCACTGAGGGTGATGGCAACTGTGGGTAGGCACAAAGCCATTCCGATCAGTGGCTTTAGAGTACGTCTTGGTCTCAAACACATTGTCTTTTTTAACAATGGTTAAGTCCAAATAATTCACAGACGTGTGACTCACTTCTGCTGTAAATTTGAGACCATACTCGTTGATATTCATTTGTACTAAAAAAATCTCCAAATTTGCCTCTGTTCCTTCCCAAAATAGGATCACGTCATCTATATATCTCCGATATAGAATGAGTGATTTGTTCCTCTTTTTGAAGATTTTTTCCTGTTCCCATTTATTTAACACAACATTCGCCATGGCTAAAAACTAGGTTTTCTTTATACTACACAGGGATGGAGATGCGTTTTGTGATACCCTTATACATTTATGCATATTTTTCCAGTGCTCTTTACTGCTATACCAATCATAGGTCGGGGCCGTGACACACCTCCAGTCACCTGCCCCCTATCTATTCATTATTTATATGCCTCTATTGAGGAGACTTTAAAAGTTTACTAAGGACTGCAGTATGCAGAGAGCCGTGGCGAGGCCTGCAGCTTAACCATGTATTTGCAAATGCGTGCAACCAATCCTCTGCTTCTAACATATATAGTTAGACAGTTGAATTTGGCTTGCTGTTTGGGTGGTAAGTGTGAGCCCGGTTATTACATACACAACTTTATTTATACTTACTGTTTGCTTAAAAACGCATTCAAAGTCCCAAAAACTCCTTTCTCTCTGGTCACGTGTACTATGTCCTACATAACTTCCCGATCGTCTGGATAGTGTCAGCAGCTGGTGGAACGCACGCCGCCACGGAGGTGGGAGAGCCAGTGTTTTTTTATCAAAGCTTGCAGCCCCAGTGCCGGGAGAAGGGCACTTTTTATGTGAGTAGCCAATTGGCTGGTATTTTTGTTCCATTTTAATAAAATAGCGTTGCACTATGGAAGCTCTCTGTTTGTATTCCATGTTCTAAAATCATAACATTCCGAGGGTGAGGTATCGTACATGCTCTAGTCGATTTATATGTTATATGTGCACATTGGGTGTCGTACTAATTATTCAGGTGGTGGAAGATCAATTAACCACTTAAGACCCGGACCTTTAGGCAGCTAAAGGACCCAGCCAGGTTTTGCGATTCGGCACTGCATCGCTTTAACAGACAATTGCGCGGTTGTGCGACGTGGCTCCCAAACAAAATTGGCTTCCTTTTTTTCCCACAAATAGAGCTTTCTTTTGGTGGTATTTGATCACCTCTGCGTTTTTTATTTTTTGTGCTATAAACAAAAATATAGCGACAATTTTGAAAAAAATTCAATATTTTTTACTTTTTGCTATAATAAATATCCCCCCAAAATATATAAAAAAAAAATGTCCTCAGTTTAAGCCGATATGTATTCTTCTACCTATTTTTGGTAAAAAAAATCGCAATAAGCATTTATCGGTTGGTTTGCGCAAAATTTATAGCGTTTACAAAATAGGGGATAGTTTTATTGGATTTTTATAAAAAAAATATTTTTTAATACTAATGGCGGCGATCAGCGATTTTTTTCATAACTGCGACATTATGGCGGACACTTCGGACAATTTTGACACATTTTTGGGACCATTGTCATTTTCCCAGCAAAAAAATGCATTTAAAATGCATTGTTTACTGTGAAAATGACAATTGCAGTTTGGGAGTTAACCACAAGGGGGCGCTAATGGGGTTATGTGTGACCTCAAGTGTGTTTACAACTGTAGGGGGGTGTGGCTGTAGGTGTGACGTCATCGATTGTGTATCCCTATAAAAGGGATCACACGATCGATGACGCCGCCACAGTGAAGAACGGGGAAGCTGTGTTTACATACAGCTCTCCCGGTTCTTCAGCTCCGGGGACCGATCACGGGAGATGCTTTGAGGAGAGATCTAGGGTCTAATAGACCCCAATTTTTTCAAAAAAGAGGACCTGTCACGACCTATTGCTATCATAATGGATATTTACATTGCCTGAGATAACAATAAAAATAATAAAAAAAATGAAAGGAACAGTTTAAAAATAAAATAAAAGGGCAAAATAAATAATTAAAAAATGCCCCTGTTCCCCCGAGCTCATGCACAAAGGCGAACGCAAGCGTCGGTCTGGTGTCATATGTAAACAGCAATTGCACCATGCATGTGAGGTATCACAGCAAAGGTCAGATCGAGGGCAGTAGACCTCCTCTGTAAATCTAAAGTGGCAACCTGTAAAGGATTTTAAAGGCTTTTAAAAATGTATGTAGTTTGTCTCCGCTGCACATTTGTGTGAAATTTTAAAGCATGTTGTGTTTGGTATCCACGTACTCGGCATAAGATCATCTTTTTTATTTCATCAAAACATTTGGGCAATATAGTGTGTTTTAGTGCATTAAAATTAAAAAGTGTTTTATTTTCCCAAAAAATTGCGTTTGAAAAATCGCTGTGCAAATACTGTGTGAAAAAAAAATTGCAACAACCAACAATTTTAATCTGTTATTTGCTTTAAAACATATATAATGTTTGGGGGTTCAAAGTATTGTTCTAGCAAAACAATATATTTTTTCATGTAAACAAAAAGTGTCAGAAAGGGCTTTCTCTTCAAGTGGTTAGAAGAGTGGGTGATGTGTGACATAAGCTTCTAATGTTGTACATAAAATGCCAGGACAGTTCAAAACTCCCACAAATGACCCCTTTTTGGAAAGTAGACACCCCAAGCTATTTGCTGATAGGCATGTTGAGTCCATGGAATATTTTACATTTTGCCACAAGTTTCGGGAAAATTACAAACTTTTTTTTTTTTTTGCACACAGTTGTCACTAAATGATATATTGCTCAAACGTTCAATGGGCATATGTGGAATTTCACCCTAATATAAATTTTGCTGCTTCCCCCGAGTTCCGGGATACCGCATGTGTGAAAATTTTTGGGAGCCTAGCCGTGTACAGAAACCTGAAAACCAATCATCGCCTTCAGGCTTTCTAAGGGCGTAAAATGGTGATTTCACTCCTCACTACCAGCTTCGGAGGTCATGAAATGTCAAGATAGTACAACCCCCTACCCCCCAAATGACCCCATTTTGGAAAGTAGACACTGTAAGATATTTGCTGAGAGGCATTTTGTGTCCATGGAATATTTTATATTTTGCCACAAGTTTCGGGAAAAACATTCTTTTCAAACATGCCATGGTTATATGTGGAATTACACCCCAAAATACATTCTGCTGCTTCCTGAGTATAGGGATACCACATGTGTGGAACTTTTTGGGAGCCTAGTCGCGAACAGGACCCCAAAAACCAAGCACTGCTTTCAGGCTTTCTAAAGGCGTAAAATTTTGTTTTTACTCCTCACTCACTATCTATGACAGTTACGGAAGGCCCTAAAATGTCAAGATAGCACAAACCCCCCCAAATTACCCCATTTTGGAAAGTAGGCACCCTAACGTATCTGCTAAGAGTCATGGTGAGTATTTTGCAGCACTCATTTGTTTTTGAAGATGAAGAAAGAAGATCATTTATTTTTTTGTTTAATTTTCAAAACTTTTTGACAAAAAGCAAGATCTGCAAAATACTCAACGTGCCTCTCAGCAAATAGCTTGGGGTGTCCACTTTTAAAAATGGGGTCATTTGGGGGGGGGTGTGAATATCTGGGCATTTCATGGCCTCCAAAACTGTGATAGGTAGTGAGGAGTGAAATCAATTCAATGGGCTCAACATGCCTCTCAGCAATTTCATTGGGGTGTCTACTTTTCAAAATGGGGTCATTTGGGGGGTTTATACTGCCCTGCCATTTTAGTACCTCAAGAAATGAGATAGGCAGTCATAAACTAAAAGCTGCGTAAATTCCAGAAAATGTATCCTAGTTTGTAGACGATATAGCTTTTGCGCAAACCAATAAATATACGCTTATTGACATTTTTTTTACCAAAGACATGTGGCTGAGTAAATTTTGGCCTAAATGTATGACTAAAATTTAGTTTATTGGATTTTTTTTTTTTTTTATATATCCACCTGTGTCCTCATTAGGGAGCTTCAACCTTTTTTATTTGTCCTTTTTACCATTTTTACCTAGAGTGAAAGAAACACAAATTTGGGGTATGTCGCCAAAACAGAAATAGAGTAAACATCTTCCAATGAAAACACTAGATCAACTGAACCTGGTGGCAACTGGGGATTCACTTCCTTTGGAGGGGTTTCCTCTTACTTCTTGCTCTGGCAATGAAAAAGGGAGTACGGAGAAATATCCCCAGTGGGTCACAGATGGCAAAAAACTGATAGAGTAAGATTGGGTTATAACCCCTATCAAAATTGAATTTTTTTTTTGCCTTTATTAAATTGAATTTTCAGCAGACGATTATATATATGTTTGTTAAGACTATAAAGGAAAAATCTTCTGTTAATGAACCCTATAATGATAATAACCTGGAGTTCCACAACAGTTATAATTATCTAAATGTATATCTCTACATGTATGTACTGTATCTTTAACCCTTTCCCGCTGAGCGTATGCATTTATGTAGCCTCACATAAGTGGGTCTTTATCCATAGGGCTGCATATATGGGCTACTGTGTTTGTGCCCAGAGCGTACTGTTACAGCATGCTCTAACACCGAGACCACGTCGTCACCAACAGATCAGGTCTTGTACTACCGATTGTAAATTGGGAGGACCAGTTCCCGATCACTCAATTGCTGTGATAGCATGTGGTTGTCTACCACAGCAATCAGTCACTGTACAGACCAACCGTGTTTTGATTTTTTGTCCTCTTGCGTGGAGAATGAGATACATTGTATCTTTTTCTCCTTGCTAGAGGAGAAAACTGTAAACAAAAAGTGTGTCACAAAAGTTATAAAAATATAAAGATAAAAAAGCTAGATCAGGGTTTTATCTAGGTCAGTGTCATGGGTCAATGGTCAGAATCTGTGTATTCTATTTAGGTTACTTTTTTTTAATTTAGTATCAGTGTTCGTTAGTGTCGGTGTGTTTTAGGTAAGATTAAAAACAAGGAAAATCTGCACTATTCATTATGTGCCTTACTACAGGTACAAATAACAAATAATATACGCATACAGTATGTGGTCTCTGTGATCACCAGGAGTAGAAGAATTTACCTTGTGGTGTTCTGTGATGGTAGGGCATGGTAATAGCAAGAAATGTGCAGCAAAATGTAAATATATATATATATATAAATATATATATATATATATATATATATATATATATATATATATATATATATATATATATATATATATATATATATATATATATATATATATATATTTTTTACTATTTTGTGCCAGTTTTACTTTGATGATAATAATAATAATATATATATATATATATATATATATATTTTTTATGTAAGATATCCATTACAATTTACCACTAAATGAAAGCCCTTTTTGTCCTGGGGAAAAAAAACAAGGTATATATGATTTACGAAAGTATCAGTTACAAAACACAGAGGATCATAATGACAATATGACTATAAGTAAACTTATGAGTACACACATCGCAAATCTTTGCTTAACACACCTTCATAACATACTTCAAGCCAACTACTTATTATGACTGAATCTTACATGCAAACTATGGCCATTTACTACAAGTCAGCTGAGGTTTATTGCTCAATAAATCAATATTTGTGAAACAGCGATAAAGCTAGTATCTGGTGTTCCTAATGCTGTTCAAATATTTTGAACAGTTTTATATAGTCTGAACTAAAAGTAATATTTTTACCCTAGGTACACTTTATGCCAAGCAATAGGGCTAAGTGGATGAGAGACGTTTAGTAATACAAAATGTCTGTATTGCCTCCCACAAACAATCAGATTTACAGTTCCATTCTCCAGCTTTCTTTTCCCAGTGAAGGTCTGCATCTGGTTTTGTCATAATATAGATGGTTCATATTGGAGACCTGATGATAAATAAAGACTTCTCTGTTTCTTTCTCTAAAGGTACAGAATAGCTCTTTGGTGTATTTTTATTGTATTTCACTTGGTGTTCAATTTTTCAACTTTTCTTTAGTACTTTCTCCTAATTGTTTAGAGGTATAAAATGTGGTCTTCATGTAATGAGTGACTGTTGGACATTTTCTACCACTTGTAAGAGGTGTGATCCTTTACTTTTAGTGGGGTGAAGTCACATTCTATTATGTTCTGAATTTTCTTTGGGATTCAGTTTTTATTCAGGTACTTTAACCACTTCAGCCCCGGAAGAATTGGCTGCTCAATGGCCAGAGCATTTTTTGCAATTCGGCACTGCGTCACTTTAACTGACAATTGCACGGTCCTGCGACGTTGTACCCAAACAAAATTGACGTCCTTTTTTTCCCCACAAATAGAGCTTTCTTTTGGTGGTATTTGATCACACTATTTTTTACTTTTTGCTGTAACAAATAGCCCCAATTAAAAAAAAAAAAAGCAATTATTTTTTCAGTTTAGGTCGATATGTATTCTTCTACATATTGTTGGTAATAAAAATAGCAAAAAGCGTATATTGATTGGTTTGCGCAAAAGTTATAGCGTCTACAAAATAGGAAATAGATTTATGGCATTTGAATATTTTTTACTAGTAAGGGCGTCGATCTGCGATTTTTATTGGGATATAGCGGCAGACAATTTTTTTTGGGACCAGTGTCATTTATACAGCAATCAGTGCTCTAAAAATGCACTGATTACTGTATAAATTACATGGGCAGGGTTCCCTAGTGTGTGTTCTGACTGTAGGGGGGGGTGGGAGTAACTAGGGAAAGAAATGGATCAGTGTTCATACTTTGTATGAACACATAATCAGTCTCCTTGCCCCTGAGAGAGCTGGGATCCCCGTTCTCGTTCTGTACCGAGCAGTTGCGGGTGCCCGGCGGTCATCGTGACCACCGGGCACTCGCATCCGCTCCGGGGAAACGCTTCGGACAAGTGCGGGCTGCCAGGGGCATCTTAAAGAGTCGACGTACAGCTACGACTGCTCGCGCAGGGGGGCCAGCAGTATAACTGCGGTGGCTGGTCTGGAAGCGGTTAAACACATTTTGCTATTTTTTTATTGTTTAATAAAACTGATCATAAAAAAAAAATACAAAAAGAATCAAATGGTTTTAAATAATGGTCTCTTTTCAGATTGTTTATCAATACGTTCCTTTGCAGGTTAATTATAAATGTGTTTCTAATGAGTGAATTTTGCTTCATATTGTTCTAAATGTCAACCTGTGTAGTGATGGTGGGCACTGCTACAAAATCAGCATGATTAAATTACTGGGATAATAAGAATAAGCCATAAAGCCTTCAAAAATGTTTTCCCAATGCTGCCCAGAGCCTTCCCAAATCAACATTTGCTGGTTGCTATGTGCAAAAACATATGTACCCCATCCATCCGTATGTGAAAGTGAGTGGTCTTGCTGATAGGTTGTTCAGACTCTGGGCATTATAATGCAGGAAGGATTTAGGAGTCCTTTACTTCCATGAAACAGAAAAACAGTGGGAGTGCTTAAAGCAGAGGTCCCACAAACAAAATATATTAAAAGCCAGCAGCTACAAATACTGCAGCTGCTGACTTTTAATAAATGGACACTTACCTGTCCAGGGTGCCCACGATGTCGGCAGCAGAAGCCGAACAATTGCTCGTCTCTCGGCTGCCCCTGTCGCCATCCTCTGTGAAGTGAAGCGTTGCGGGTTCACTGCCCGGTTCCCTAGTCGTGCCCCGTTTCCTCACTGGTCCCCGCTATCTCCTGGGACCAATGTGTTTCCCAGAAGACAGTGGGGAGTGACGCGAAGGGGCGTGACTCCTGCGGAAGTCTATTCCCGGAAGTGGGTGCAAATACCTGTATTATACAGGTATCTGCACCCCCCTCCCCCTGAAAGGTGCCAAATGTGATACCGGAGGGGGGAGGGTTCCGAAAAGTGGAGGTTCACTTTTTGTGTGGACCTCCGCTTTAAGGTAGCACTGTAGGGATGATTACGAAGTGGTTTCTGGCAGAAAATGCTGTTAACATTCTGATTCTGCTGCTGTCTAGTACCTGACCAAAGTGAGAAATGAGGCATACAGATACCCTCTGTTTAAAGAGCATTCTACCATGCTTCATATTGGATTTGTAGAGGGGTTATTGGTTCTTTTTAGCCTATCTTATCATAAAACAGTCTGATTATACCTTCTCATTGGTAATTAAAAATCTATGCCATAGAAGCTTGGTTTTGTGCTTTAAGAAGGCTTTGCTGTATTTTGAATCGGCTTATTTGAGAGATGTTTGGCTCCTCTTTTAGAGCATGTTATCATAAGCTGTTTGTTATATATTTCCATTGGTCCTTAAGCTCTGCTCCATAGACGTCACAGTGTCCTTTTGTAAGAAGTTCCTTCTGAGCGGAATAGAACAGAACAGAAATTCAATCCTTAAGTCTGTTACCTAACTGATTTCAACAGATTGGTGATGATGGCTTCGGATTTAGAAGATGCTGATTGACTATGAAGATGATCATGATGACAAAGACATCAGTGTAATAACATGATGAAACTTGATTACAATAACTTATGGACATCAGAGTCATATTTCAGGAGAAGAACAACAAAATAAAACTGTATAAAAACCAACTAGTGGTAGATCTTTGGAGTTTTTCCATACAAGTTTGTCAAGTTATTAACTCCTTCCCATCAGCCATACCCATAAATGTGGCAGCACCTTGGTGGGCTTTAATGCCGAGCTGACACATATCTACGTATGGCCAGTGTCCCTGTTGTGTGCTAGGAGTGCACTTAATCACCTCTAGTACTCTGACTGTGCTGTCACTGTCAGCTCCTGGCCAATGTTTACAATTGTGAGTCCATAGGATGTGCTCCCAATCACTTGATTATTGTGACAGCCAATCACAGTGATCACATGATTAGGAAGCCCCAGCATTAAGATTTATTTAAAGGGTCAACTCCCTCCAGCAGACAGGGGGTAAAGATAAACTAAAAGTAAACAGTTTAATACACGGCTAAATATGTAATTGCTTACCAGGATTTCTTTCTGTCTATCCAGTCTTGTAATACAGATTCCCCTGCCGGAAAGCACAAATGGATCAGTGTTGTCACTTCAGTATATTGCTTTTTATTTCAGGGAACCTCAGCCTAGCTTAAAGAAGAACTTCATAACATATTTGGTGTCCACTTAGCACACGGCTACTGTTGATGAAATAAACAGTTATGTAGTTTGTGTAGGGTCGGTACACCGGAGATCAGATAGGAGGCGAAACACCTTTACCATACCTTCACTTATATTGTAATGAGGTATGGTAGTGATGGAGGGACAGTAGGGACCATGGTAACATGCCTTATTTCATCTTTGGTGAATAAATGCAAGTGTTTTCAACCAGAGTTTTGAACCAGATCAGACATTCCCTGATCACTGCTAGACGCTGAATTCACTTCAATGGGCAGAATAATTATTTATTATGTCCAATGAAATGAATTAATGCCCTGGAGCTTGATGCCTGTAAAAGCTCTTAAAAGCTTGTAAACACTTTAGACACGTTTAAAAGCATCAGGCATTTTTTCTGTGCTGGTTTCTAGGAGAGTTAACATAACATCCCATATGCATTAGGCCTTTATCTCTACTATCAACTATGTAGTGCAAGGACCTGCCTTATTTGATACAGAGTGTTTTGGATAGATGGTGTGTCCTCCTATTATATAGTTTAGGTAAATCTAAAGGAGGTTACACAGAGATTGTACAATCAGATTGATAAGGCCCCCCTATACACCTAAAATTACAGCAACTAGTTGCACTTTTGGTGGCATTAATTGTTAACAGCACACCAATTACAGAAGCAAACACAGATTTTGTCACGTGAAAAACGAACAAATGCAGCAAAACGCACAATAAAAAACGAGTCACCCACAACACGCCAAAATGTTCCATGAGCTACTTTGTCACATGTAATACAGCTCGTTGAAATATACGGGCTGCCCTATGTGAGTCATAGGAAAAACAAGCCAAAAACATGCACTCCCACTATGCTAGGTGTGAATGGGGCCTGAAATTGAAATTGGTTTGTTTACACAAGAACAATGAGGCTCCCTTCACATCTATGCATTTCAAAAATGCACTGCAAATGCACCAAAAAGTACAGTAAAAAAACACACCACGCTCTAAAATAGTTCTGGAGGTTCTTTGGGCAATTGTTGCGTGTAGGTTGCGCCCTATCCGTGATGAGTGAAAACGCTCCAGAACTCCCCCAAAAAGCTTGTGAGTTCTCACTACACAGAGATGTGAGTGTGGCTTGACAGCTGAATGTCTCCTCCTATGTACTTGTATAAAGCTGGCAATATACATTGATAACCAATGACCTACAAATTCTGATGAAAATTATGGCAGACAGGATATCCAATTTTATTGGCCTTTATATTTATAAAGACCAGGTAGGTTTTATGCCTGGTAGACAGGGACCTGATCAGATCAGAAGGGCAATTGACATTTGCTGGGGTCTAGATGGGATGGGGGACCCCCACAGGAGGGATTCTTGCTTTCTCTGGACCTCATGAAAGCATTCGACTCCGTCTCCTGGTCTTTCCTGTTCCCGATCCTACAGAAATGGGGTTTTGGCGATTCCTTCCTGAACACAATTAAGGCACTCTACTCCAAGCCGGAGGCGAAAATCAAAATGCAGGGATATTACTCGACATCTTTCCCAATTCTAAACGGCACAAGACAGGGCTGTCCCTTATCCCCTTTGATCTTCGCCATGGTTATTGAAATCCTGGCTATCGCTATCAGAGCCAACCCGGATATACATGGCGTACGGTGCGGGCCACAAACCCACAAATGTGCTCTCTTTGCGGACGATGTATTACTTTTTATCACCTCACCCCTTACTTCATTACCAAACATTTGCAGAGTTCTTGATGACTTTGGCAGAGTTACTGGTCTTAAGGTTAACTATTCACTTGAATTGGCATGGCACAATTTGCCTGCAACGCTGGTAGCGCAGCTTAAAGACAACTTTCGGTTCCGCTGGAGTGACACGTCGATCCCCTACCTGGGAGTTAATCTCACCGCATCCATAGACAAATTGTATTCCGCAAATTTTCCCCCTATTTTTCGCAAACTGGAGGAGGATCTCTCGCACTGGGATAAATTGGGCCTTTCCTGGCTTTGAAGAGTGAATTCAGTGACCCTTCTGCCACGCATCCTCTATCTATTTAGATCGCTGCCTATCCCTGTCCCCAAGGACCACCTTAGAAAATTCCAATCTAGAATTATAAAATTTGTTTGGGGAAAGAAGGGGCACAGAATAGCCAAAGGCACCCTGTATAGGACTCGAGAACAGGGAGGGGTGGGTTTACCTAACCTCCTCTGGTATCATTTGGCAGCACAGCTATCTCAACTCTCCACTATATACTCTAAAATAGCACACCCTGACTGGGTACATATGGAGAGACAAGCTATCCCCCAATACACCCTGGACTATATTCTCTGGTGTCCCGCTAAATCTAGACCCGCTATTATGGCGCCCACGCTTTCCCATTCCCTAGCACTGTGGGATTCTCTCAGAACTAATCCACTCCTAATCTCGCATTGGCACCCACTGTCGCATATCTTTCGAAACCCCTTATTCCCTCCTGGTTTAGACATTACTGCTTTCCGATGGTGGTTGGATAAGGGACTGTATAGGATAGGACACTTTGTCAACCCAGCGGGGCCTCTCACCCTGGCCCACTGTACTAGCAGACTCAACATGCCTACATCGGAAAGGTTTAGATACCACCAAATCGCTCATTTTATCCGATCCTTGCGGTCGTCCACAACACCCCTACTCTCGATCACGGACTACGAAACGTGGTGCGGTCAAGCCATGGAGCAAAGGGGGGGGATATCGGTGATTTACCGTTCACTTGCTAGGACCGACACCAAAACGCTCTATATGAGAGAATGGGAAAAGGACCTGCAACATACTTGGAGCATTGAGGAAAGGCATAGGACTTCGACTGCGGCATTCAAGGGCATTCTAAATATATCTTTAATTGAGGCAAATTTGAAAGTCCTAATGAGGTGGTATATGGTTCCTCTAAAAATTGCCAACATTTTTCCAAACGCCTCGCCTTTGTGTTTTCGTAATTGCGGACATATTGGGTCGATACTTCATGTTTGGTGGGATTGCCCCAGGATCAGGGGCCTATGGAATAAAATATTCAACATTATTAGGAAAATTACGGGCTTTCCAGCCCAACAGTCTCCTCATTATGCCCTCTTAAACTTTCCTATCCCCAGGGTTCCTAAGCTAGCCCAACGCCTGATCATGTTTGTTTTCCTTGGGACCAAGCTGACGATTGCTTGTGCTTGGAAGCAACCCTGTCTTTTCTCTTGGTCAAAAGGAAGATATCATGGATCATGGCCCAGGAGAAAACAGTTAGCATCCTATTGGATACTGCTGATAAACATGAAGCCATCTGGGAACCATGGACCAGATACTTGTCTCAGACTTCTGCCATTCCTTGCTGACTCGGGTTTGGGTAGATGAGCGAGTTCCACACCATCTAATGTTTTGCCTTTTTTTTTTTTCCTTCTCTTTTTCGTATTTTTTTCTCTTACCCGTATTTTTCGGCGTATAAGACGACTTTCTAACCCCTTAAAATCTTCTTAAAAGTCGGGGGTCATCTTATACGCCGGTAGCCTAACATCCTTACCTTATGCTACGACATGTAGAATCGCGGCCGTACGTTTTTTCAAAAGCCGCGTCTCCTACGTCTTCTGTTCCGTGATAGGCAGAACACTCAGCTTCCCAGGAGACACTGTGTTTAGACACTGTGTTTAGTGTCCGCCTATCACGGAGGCCCTCTCGTCCTGTGTTTAGTGTCCACCTATCACGGAGGCCCTCTCGTCCTCAGACGAGAGGGCCTCCGTGATAGGCGGACACTGAACACAGTGCCTTTCCAACTGATGTGGGATCGGAGGTGGGCATGGCCGGATGTAGGAGCGGTGTGAGAATGTGAGAATGGTGGAGTGAGCTGGTGTGATCCTCCGCTCCCCCTCTGCCTAAAGGCTATGCCGATTTAGTGCGCTTTTGCTGGGCTTAAACTGATACAGTCCTGGCCGCTATTGCCATTTGCAGTGCATTTCATATGATCATCTCTGGCTCTCTCCCTTCCTCCTCCCCTCCATGAACATTATTCCAGAGACTTTTTTTGTGTAGCGCCGCAGGACCTGCCATGCACCCGGGACCCCATTGAAAGAGCCGGTGAATAACACCAAGGAACCGCAGCTTACCGTGTGGGGGATCGCTGGGAGCCGTGGATGGTGGTGTCCTCTGCGGCGGTGTGGGGGGTCCGCTGTGCTGCTGGGGGTCGTGAAGTCCATCGCTCAGGCATCGGGTGTTCGGCTGCACATAGAGCCGTGGGTGACTCTGGCCGGAAGTCTTGCGAGATTGTGGCAGAACGGGACACAGCTAAAGGAGCCATCTGAACAGAGGTAGGAGCCGGTGTACTCTGCTGCACCCTGCTGAGTCAAAAGGAGATTTCAGGGGAAATGACCAGAATTGAAATAACCTATTCAGCATAAAGGTGAAGAAAGCATCCAGGTAATATATGATATTTGTGCTTTCTGTGCTGAATTTGATGTATAGCTGTCTGGCTGGCTGCACAATATATAGAAGTGGGGGAAAAAAAATTCCTTTTTTTTAAGCAAAAATCAGCACTTACTCTGCACTAACTCTGCATTGTACCTTGTGCTTGGTGCATGGAACTGTGTAGCAACAAACTGCTCATCTATTAATCGATTAAAGTAAATAGCCTGTTTGCTCTCCTTGGATCTTTGTCCCGCACCAGGCTTGCTGCTTTCATATCCTTCACATTCATGGTGATCCCTTATGTATTTTTTCTCTGTCCTTGGCCGTATGGAACTGTGTAGTAGCAACCTGCTAAATCTATTAACCCACTAAAGTAAATAGCTTGTTTGCTTTCCTTGGATTTTTGTCCCGCACCAGGCTTATTGCTCTCATATCCTCCATATTTACTGTGACTCCTGGAACACAGCTAGATGCAAGTTTTATGTATTCTTTTTCTGTCCTTGGCCCTTGGATGGGATGCTTAAGATCCGCTGCGAGAGGTGCAGTAGAAACTGCCTAAAATAAGAGCTACGAACGTGTTTTGCTGGGACGTATACTGAGCACTGACTGAATAGTGACTGTTTGCAATTATCCCTGAGCAGATTAGTATACCAGGTATACTGTTAAAGTGCCCCTTTTGGTTGCATTCCTTTGAATAATGACAGCGGTTATACAAAAGGGACAGTCTAATCAGGAATGTGGTGGCCCTCAAATAACACAAGCTGCAAAAGATAAGGAGAAGGCAGCATAGGCAGCAGCAGCTAAAGTGGAACAGTTTTCACATACCCCAGCAAAGTCGCCTGGAAAAGCAGCTCAGCACCCACAAACACAAACGCAGGTTAAAAATCAAACAGGGACAGCAATGGACAGGAAAAGCGGTGGACAAGGTTAATCAGCTCCCAAAATAAATAAAAAAACCCTGTGGTAGAGCCCCAAGGGGGGGGGGGGTGCAATGGCATCAGCAAAAACTCTTATAGAAGTCTCTTTGGCAAATATAGCAGATGACCCCAGGCGGGAGGAAGAGCCAACATTGAAGAAGACATTAAGCGCCATAAATGCATGTAGAGGGACACTGAATAATTTAACTGACCAGATAAAAGAAATAAAGGAAGAACTAGTGACAATGGGCCAGGAATTGCAAAAGACTGTGCAAAGGATAACATCAGCAGAGGAGAGAGTGAGCCAAGTAGAAGATGAGGTGTATTCATTAAAACAACAGATGCAAGAATTAAAGGAACAAAATGGATGGCAGGCATCTAAACTTGACGAAATCGAAAAAACAGGTTACGCAGAAATAACATTCGGGTGGTGGGTCTTCCGGAACGCAGTGAAGGTACCGACCCCATAAAAATTTTTGAGAAATGGTTCAGAGATTTTTTGGGGGAAAATGCCTTCTCATTGCTCTTTGCAATAGAAAGGGCCCATAGAGTCCCGTTTAGAACACACCTTAAGGATGGACACCCTCGGCCCCTACTCTTGAAGTTTCTTAATTTTACCGATAAGGCAGCAGTATTGCAAAAAGCAAGAGAGAAGGGGGACATTTTTTATAATGGCTCAAGAATCTCATTATTCCCAGATTTCTCTCCAGAACTCAGTAAACGTAGATCGGAGTTTACACCTATTAAACGTAATCTTTTAAAGAATAAAATGAAATATGTACTATTGTATCCAGCACGTCTAAGAGTAATGACAGCAGAAGGCCCCCAAATCTTTGACTCACCAGGAAAAGCAGCACAGTGGCTGGAAGAGAATAAAGCACGAGAGTAGACTATGTCTTGACTGACTGGATAACTTGGAAAAGACTGAACAAGGGTTATGTGCTGGGAAGGCATTAAGGGGGGGGGGGGGTGTTTTCTTTTTTTTTTTTGAGTAATGGGGAGTTACTTTTTTTTCTAAGCACTAAGAGAGAAGGGAATGAGAAAGGTAGACACACATTAAAACACATTAACCACTTCCAGACCTTAGGTGTTTTTCAGATTTGGTGTTTGCAAGACTAAAACAGTTTTTTCTGCTAGAAAATTACTTAAAACCCCCAAACATTATATATTTTTTTTCTAACACCCTAGAGAATAAAATAGTGGTCATTGCAATACTTTTTGTCACACCGTATTTGCGCAGCGGTCTTACAAGCGCACTTTTTTTGGAAAAAATTAACTTTTTTGAATTAAAAAATAAGACAACAATAAATTTGGCCCAATTTTTTTATATATTGTGAAAGATAATGTTACGCCGAGTAAAATGATACCCAACATGTCACGCTTAAAAATTGCGCCCGCTCGTGGCATGGCGTCAAACTTTTACCCTTAAAAATCTCGATAGGCGATGTTTAAAAAATTCTAGAGGTTGCATTTTTTGAGCTACAGAGTAGCTCTAGGGCTAGAATTATTGCTCTCGCTCTAACGATCGCGGCGATACCTCACTTGTGTGATTTGAACACCGTTTTCATATGCGGGCGCTACTCACGTATGCGTTCGCTTCTGCGCGCGAGCTCGTCAGGACGGGGCGCTTTAAAAAAAATTTTTTTGGTTTTCTTATTTATTTTTATTTATTTTATTACTTTTTACACTGAAAAAAAAATGTATCACTTTTATTCCTATTACAAGGAATGTAAACATCCCTTGTAATAGAAAAAAGCATGACAGGTCCTCTTAAATATGAGATCTGGGGTCAAAAAGACCTCAGATCTCATATTTGGGCTTAAATGCAAAAAAAAAATAAAAAATTTGGAAATGTCATTTTTTCAAATGACAAAAAAAAAAAATTGTCTCTTTAAGAGGCTGTTCGGGACTGACGTTTTGACGTCACTTCCGCCCAGCAGAGCTATGGGGACGGGCGAAGGAGATTTTTCCTTCAGTCTCGTCCCCGCTCAGCTGCCGAATGGTCCCGATCGCCTCCGCCGCTACCGACGGCTCCGGTAAGCGGCGGAGGGCGCGGGAGAGCGGCGGGAAGGGGGGGGTTCCTCTCCCGCCACCGATAACGGCGATCTCGCAGCGAATCTGCCACGGAGACCGCCGTTATCGTTTACCAGACCGTGCACACTAAAGATTGATACCTCGGTTGTGGCAGCAGCTGCTGCCGTTACCGAGATATCAATCTTTAAAAAATGGACGTACATCGTCGTGCGCAGGTCTGGAAGTGGTTAAAACATAACACTAAAGGTAAAGGTATAAATTGGGACATGGATAGATATAAAGGGGGGTATAGGGGGGGATGTGGGGGGGAGGGGGGTGGGAAAAAGGGGGCAGGGGTAAAAGGAAAGAAGAGAGAGAATATATATTCAGGTACATGCATTAATATGAATGTGCACTGAATAAGAAACCCACCACCCCCCATTTTTCTTCCTCCCTTTTCCTCTCTCTCTCCCCTCCTTTGGTTATGTGTTTGCTTAGGGGCGAGGGTTGGGCAGGAGATCACACGGGATCACGACAGATATGGATGGGAAGGGTAATGTAAGGCAAGGATGGAAGGGAGAGGTCACATGTATAGCCCTAAGGGTAGGCCTAGATAGGCAAGGGGGGAGGGGCGGAGGGGGGGAGGAGGGTTGGTGGGAAGGGGGGGTAAAGTTGTATCAGAGCACGAGTATCACGTATCACTTATCAAGCACAAATGAAGGGAATGTACTTGAATGCACATTTAAATGTTTTTCTTTCTTAGGTATATTCAAAATGGTATATATTTTTTCTTTTTGCTCTTTAGAGGCTTTTTTTTGTTTTCGATATGCTTTCTCTCCGGCTACAATGTCAAAATGCATCTACGGCTTTAGTGGATTATTTTTTCTGATAGTTTGGGAAACCCAAGTTCCCATTGGGAAGCTTTACATCCTTGCAGATCTTGTCTATGAGGCTGGGTATGAGACCTAAAATTATAAATATAGGCTCCTGGAATGTCCGAGGGATGGGGGACCCAGTGAAAAAAGCTGCAATTTTTAATACCCTGGAGTGGTATGGGGTGGAGGTCATATGTATTCAAGAGACCCATTTGACTAAATAAACAAAGTTAAAATTGGTCAACAAAAAAAAATATCAAAGCCAGTACCATTCTGTCCACTCTTCCTATCTAGAGGAGTGAGCATAATGGTAAAAACAGGCGTATCATTTGCATGTATAGAGTCAAGAATAGATGAACTGGGTCGCTATATTTTTCTGCACTGTTTGATAGAAAATGTACCATATGTATTGGCTAATATTTATATACCCCCTCCCTTCAAGATGGAGGTTTTGTATAAGTTAACAGAATTTGTGGTAAATAAGGTAAATATCCCGGTATTAGTGGTTGGAGATTTAAATAACGTGCTAAATAGAACGATGGATAGATTTCCACTGGGGACACGGAGCCCAGGGTTAGGAGAAGGGCATCTAAGTCAATTTTTGGAAGAGGTTGGGTGGTGGGACATTTGGAGGGCGAAACATCCAGACCTGCGGCAGTACTCCTGTTTTTCAAGTACATATTCCACACTGTCAAGAATAGACATGGCCCTGGGAAACTGTGCAAGGTTACAAGCAGTCAGTAAAATATCCTATTATCCCAGAGGGGTTTCTGATCACTCCCCTCTGGTGCTATCACTGAGTACAGGGAAAAAATGTCCTCCAAGTAATTGGAAAATAAGTCCCTTCTGGCTAGAAGTGATGGGGAAGCCAGAAGAAATTGGCATCAAATTAAGGGAATTCCTGGACTTCAACACAGGGACGGCATTAGAGGGAGTGGTGTGGGACGCCCTTAAGGCATTCCTCAGGGGTATATTGATCCAGCAGGTAGCTAAGATCAAGAGAAACTCTAGGGAATGGGAGGAGAAAATCAGGGAAGAGGTTCTAGAGGCTGAAAAGCAATATGTGGAAAATCCAACACTGACTAAACAAAGGCTATGGTTGGAGAAGCAACAGGAATATAAGCTGGTGGTAAACAAGAAAGTTGAAAATAAGCGCCTATTTCAGGAGCAGAGCGCTTTTTCAGAAGGGGAAAGTGTGGGCCATACTTTGGCCCTCCTAGCGAAAACTAATATGGCGCCCTCTAATGTTACCGCAGTCAGGACGGTAGGAGGTGGGATATCATCTGAAACATCTGTAATAGTAGACACGTTTGCAGTATATTATAAAGATCTATATAGATCAAAAAAGGGGGAAGCTAAAGTGCAAATGGAAGAATTCTTCAGAGAAATAGGAACCCCAGTTCTATCAGAGGAGGACAGAAACGCTATGGAATCCCCAATTACATTATTGGAACTACAACAGGCAGTCAAAGGACTTTCCAATCAAAAATCCCCAGGGCCAGATGGCCTACCAGCGGAGATTTATAAGCAATACGGTGAGGTGCTGCTCCCGGAATTACTAAAAACGCTGAACTGGGGGATAGAAGGAGGAAGGCTACCCCCCTCAATGTTAGAAGCAATTATTATAGTGCTCCAGAAGGAAGGGAAGGATCAACTAGATACATCATCTTATAGACCGATATCTTTGCTCTGTTCAGATGTAAAAATCTTGGCCAAGGTACTGGCAACGAGAATAAATAAATATATTCAGAAATTAATACATCCAGATCAATCTGGATTTATTCCAAATCGGTCCACGAGTATAAACATAAGAAGGCTGTACTTAAACTTACAGACTCCGACGGAGAGTGCGGGAGATAGATCTATCCTATCATTGGATGCCACCAAGGCCTTTGATAGTCTGGAGTGGGACTATCTCTGGTACGCTCTGGAGAAGTTTGGGTTTGGTCCATCTTTTATTAAATGGATAAAGCTATTGTATAATTCCCCAAGGGCCAAAATAAAAATAAATAATGAAGTTTCACAGTCGTTTGAATTGGAAAGGGGAACAAGACAGGGATGTCCACTGTCCCCCCTCCTTTTAGCCCTGGCAATTGAGCCCTTGGCGACTGCAATTAGAGCTAGACAGGAAATACAGGGGTTCCAGAGAGGAGCAGAGGAGGAAAAAGTCGCACTTTATGCGGACGATATCCTCCTTTTTTTGGGCAACTCTACAACCTCTCTCAAAACTGCAGTTCAAACAGTAGAAGCGTTCGGACGATTCTCGGGCCTGGTAATAAACTGGGAAAAATCAACACTCGTACCAGTGGACCCGGTAAGCAACATGGATGGGATAGGAATCCCTCAATTGGGGACACCTGCCACTGTCGGTAGCCGGCCGCAGCAATCTCATCAAAATGATCTGGATGCCACAATTGCTTTATATACTTCACAACTCCCCAGTATGGATTGATAACCGATGGTTTAAAAAGATAGAGACCCTCTTTAGGACCCTAATCTGGAAAAAGGGAAAAGCAAGGATTAGTCTCCGAATGTTGCAATTACCAACAAATAGAGGAGGGCTAGCGATCCCACACCTCTATAGTTATTTCTTGGCGGCACAGTTGCAGCATTTGGGGGGGGGGGTGTAGCATAGAGGGGGGAGGAAATGCAAGTGGGAAAATGATGTTAAGAGGGTCCCCACATAGATCTGTAATAGAGACCTTAGAGGCCAACTCTTTCTTGATAAAAAGCCCAACAGTAAAAATGATGGCAAGAATATGGCAAGCAGGAAAATTAGCTTTGGGCTATAAAGGACTAACAGAATATTCTCCATTATGGGAAAACAATAACTTAAAAGAAATTTTGGCCATGGGGAAACTAAAAGAATGGGATAAACGTGGGATAACCAGAGTGGCACAACTGTACACAGGTTGCACATTAAAACTCTTCTCAAAGCTAAGTAGTGAATATAGCATTCCAAACTCCATGTTTACCTATTTGCAGGTCAGACACGCACTACAAGCCCAATTTAAACTACAGCCGGTAAGATGGCAAAAGTTCACGCATCTCCAAAGACTAATCAAGACGGGGGTCTTGAAGGGTCTTATCTCAGAATTGTATGAACAGATCAGTGATCAGTTAATAGGAAAAGAGAAGTTGAGCCGGAACAAACAGAGGTGGGAGGAGGATATTGGCCTCATAAGGAATGACCAATGGGACAGGATATTGGAACTGGGGACAGTAGTTTCACTAGCCCCATCACAACGGGTCTCCCATTTATTCCTCCTCCACAGGGTTTATTATACCCCCAATAAATTATATGGATTTGGATGGAAGTCAGATGATAAATGTCCCAGATGTCAAAATACAGGGGACCTCATCCATATGATGTGGAAATGCCCAAAATTGCATAGATATTGGGTTAAGATTCTGGACATTATAAATGCAACCTTTGGAATCACTCTGGAACTGGAAGCCAGGGTTTGCCTATTAGGATGCATTGAGGAGAGAATGGGGCAGAGGGATATATTAGAAGCAGCTATAAGATGTCTGTTCCAGGCGAGGAAATTGATAGCACTAAAATGGAAAGCATAAAATCCACCCACAGTAGCGGAATGGCTTAATGTAATGAACAGCACAATAGGGAAGGAGAGGGGAACATGGATTAGACGTGGTAACCTTAAAAAATGTAATGCAATATGGGAGCACTGGTTATGTAAAATAGGCCGCTCACTTTAATTAAGGAAAGACTGGTAAAGAACAATTTAAGGAAAAGAACAGGATTAAAAACGTGTATGCACTTTAAAAGTAAGATAGGAGGGAGGGAGGGGAGGGTTGGGATTGATGGATATTTTTATCTTTTGTAATTAATTTTTTGTAAAATAGAGTGTAAAATATGGATTTATATTTTCTGTTTTGTATTTGTATGGAAACAATAAAAAAAAAAGAACACAGTGCCTCCTGGGAAGCTGACTGTTCCGCCATGGAACAGAAGACGTAGGAGGCGCGACTTTTGAAAAAACGTACAGTACGTCCGCGATTCTGCATGTCATAGGATAAGGTAAGGGCACAGCGAGTCTGGCATACAGCTGGCATGTAATGGGGCACAGTCTGGCATGTAATGGGGCACAGTCTGGCATGTAATGGGGAACAGTCTGGCATGTAATGGGGCACAGTCTGGCATGTAATGGGGCACAGTCTGGCATGTAATGGTGGCACCCTGAGGCGAGGCATGACTAGTAGGAAGGGGGTAGTCTTATACGGCGAGTATATCCCAAAACCAACATTTTGGCTGGAAAATTAGGGGATCGTCTTATACGCCCAGTCGTCTTATACGCCGGCAAATACGGTACAATATAGAGATGCAAACTTCCCCACTGGAAAACTTACTGACTGACCCCTCCCACACCAAAATAGTTTCGTCTTACTATAAGACTCTACTACACTCCACGACCACTAGGCTTACCACCATTGAACAAAGATGGCGCGCAGACATACCTGAGTTGACAGAGGAGATCTGGGGGGAGATTCTTCCCCTGCAGGTGACCTCCGTCATTTCCTCAAGGGACAAGGTGATCCAGACCAAACTATTGTATAGATCCTATTTTACACCATATTTGTTATATAAATTAAAGAGATTATCCACTCCTTTATGCACTCGATGTGGAATGGCCGATGGAACATTCTTCCATCTGATGTGGGAATGTGCTCCGATAAGGAAGTTCTGGTCGGATGTTACTGCTTTCATCAGCTCTGTAGCTGAGATTCCTAATATTTGCAATCCTCTTAGATGTTTACTGGGATACATTGATGATGAAGATTTATCCAAAAACGTACAATCCTTCATACGCATAGTGCTATTTTATGCTATTTTATGCTATTTTCTTCTTCACTTCTTCTAACTGTTTACATATAGGTACGATTGCGGGTACCCCCCTTTGGGACACATTTCCTGTTTTACTCCACTATGTGAAAGACTGGCTGTTTCATCTACCATTGACAGTTGGAACGCCTCTTGGCCTTTTTTGCCTGATACCGCCTGTTCATTGTACATCCAAATGTATGTACTTTGTCCACCAATAATAGTCCAACCACATGCCTAACCAAAGCAGTTCAATGGGTTATTACAATAGTGGCACAGTTGTTCTTTTTCATTTATCGTTGCAATTTATCGTACAGCTATCTCTCTCTTGGTTCCTTCTGCCTGTAGCAGATTTCATGTACTCATTGCTGTACTCCGTTGGGGGGGGATGGGCCCCGCCTGCCCGGCACAGCTAGTTCCCGTGAGGGGTGCTGGGGTTGGCGGGTTCCCTCCTCCTTCAGGAGTTTGGAACTTCTGCAATACCTTGCTGAGATACATCTGCTCCTTCCTATCTTCAACATGTAACGTGTCTTTTGACTTATTGCTTTGTCTGATGTCGACAGATGGCTCTGCCTGCTACTTTGTCAATGTATTTTTTTTTCCTGAATATTAATAAAAAACTATTGAAAGTAAAGCTGGCAATATAATATGCAATCTGATTGTACAATTTCCGTACAATTTCCTTTAGGCTTTCCCAGAACTATGTAGGGGGGTCCTTATTGAAACCCGGAAGTACCCTTTGAATAAGGTGCCAGATATCCAGCCCTCCCTTATATGTGAACAAGTACGAGGTACATATTACTCATCCAACATCGATCACGTCATCCAGCTATTTTCAAGAATCCCATGCAGCAGGTTCTCATTTCAGTATACATTTGCAGGGTCGTGAGCATAGAATCTTGACAAGACTATAGGTGGGCACAACCTATTGCAGAAGGGTGTGCACCCCAAAGCTCAAACAAAGCTTACACACATGCGTGCGTCCCAGCGTCTTGTAAAGCTGTTTCTATATTGCTCTTTGTAAATCCATACAGAGATTAAAATATGTATTTTTTTCACTAATAATAATAAAGTTATATTGTATATATTTTCATAATAAAATATATATGTAGCGGGGTCTTACCCTTTTTGATGTGATATAAAAGACTACTATTGCTGATCGTGAAGGATCTCAGCTCCCTCCTGTTGCCATGTTGGGTTAGAGCCACCTGCTTACATTTCATTCTGGTACCGCAGAGAATGTTGGGGAATTGAGTTCAGAAGGAGAAGAGACTCCATTTGCCCTGGCCTGTAATAAACTACATTACCCAGAGAGCAGCCGTACTACCCCAGGATGCTTTGCCTTCCGCGCCGCCTGCGAGGGGAGGTAATTTAAGGGAGAGGATGTGTTTGGCGCGCTCTCTCGGGACCGCCTCTTCAACTCAGGAGGACACTGACAGGAGTGTCTCCACGGGGAGTAGGCCTCAGCTGAGTACTACATACGCCCGGGCTTAGCAGCTTTCAGAGGAAGAGACAAAGCCTCTGCTGAGGTCATCGGATGAGTTCCCAGTAACCCTGCGACCTGTCTGAGGACTGGAGACTGCTGGCTAGCCGGACTGTGATCGCCGACCGAGGACGGAGTGCCGCGGATGGACAAGGCCTGAACCGGTTGGGTGAGACGGGCACTTGCCTGAAAGTACTGTTTGTCTTGCGGGAGGGTGGATTGTTGATATCCATCTTTGGGGTTTGATTATTCAGGAAACTTTCAACAGTTTACTATTACCCCTTTGGATTATAAATTGCTCTTTGTGCACCACCGCATGCAAACGCACAAGTGCACGAACTGTTAGCAGGAGACTGTGTTAAAGTTTAGCCTGGGACGCCAGGTCATACTGATTAGCTAATGTTATAGTACTCAAGGGTTATCTATTTAGTGTTTTATACTGACGATATTCATTTCATTGCTTGTTGAGAAATTGATTCCATTACTTTATACAGTATTGTAGAGAGGCAGAGAGCTGGGTGAGGCTTGGCAAGAGGGCTTTTCAATGTGTATGTTTTGTTGAAGGGGTCCCTCTTGCTGTGTGCTTACACAGGTCTACATGACATTGTAGTCTAGCTTGCACTTTAGTTTTACTATTGCTACTGATACTGCAGGGACCTGCAAATAGAGTGTCACTGTTTTATTCTTGTTCTTTTGTTTCCACTTTAAGTAAAGCATTACTTTGATTATCTTGAAGTTTGTGTGAAGCCTATCTTTAATCCTACAAGATCCCCTCCATGTAAGGTAACCCATTTTTTTGGCATAATCTGTTGTAGTGTAACAGGATATTGTGTCTTCCCACAAGTTACTGGGGTCAACAACTCCCATATTACCGGGTGTGTCAAGGAAGGGTTTTAAGCCACTTTAAGGGGTTGATGACAAAGAGTAGACCCAAAACAAACCAACAGCTCCTCCGGAGGTAGTGCTACATATATATTATTAAAAATAATATATACATATAGGGCCAGATTCACAGAGGAGATATGACGGCGTATCTCCTGATACACCGTCGTATCTCCTGTCGTATCTATGCGGCTGATTCATATAATCAGTTCCGCATAGATAGCCCTAAGATCCGACAGGTGTAATTGACTTACATCGTCGGATCTTAGGATGCAATACTTCGGTCGTCGCTGTGGGGAGTTTGCGTCGTATTCCAGCGTCGGGTATGCAAATTAGCAGTTACGGCGATCCACAAAGGTTTTTCCCGTCGTTACGTCGGCGCAAGTCTTTTTTTTTCCGTCGCAAAGTTAGGTGTGCTTTAACATGGTGTAAAATTACTCCACCATGTTAAAGTATGCCCATCGTTCCCGCGTCGCTTTTGAATTTTTCTTTTTCCCGGCGTAAGTACGTTACGCACGTCGCGATTCACAAACACCTCGGGCCGCTGTAAGTTCGCACAAAGCACGTCGGGAAAATTGCGAATGGAGCATGCGCAGAACGTCCGGCGCGGGAGCGCGCCTAATTTAAATGGTACCCGCCCCATTTGAATTGGGCGGGCTTGCGCCGGACGACTTTACGTTACACCGCCGCAAGTTTCCAGGTAAGTGCTTTGAGGATCAGGCACTTACACTGAAAACTTGCGGCGGTGTAACGTAAACGGGTTACGTTACACGGACGCAAATTTTCGTGAATCTGGCCCATTTTTTTTAATACACCAAAGTAGTTATAAAATGTTTGCAACTTTTGAAAATGAAAAATACAACAACCCAGCTCAACCAATCAAAATGTAACCATCACAGATCAGACTCCATGCAACTGACGTCTGATTGGCTGTTAGGTATTGCTGCACATCACTCTGCTCTGTCATTATTAATAAAACCTCTCATAGAAATTCAGAAAGTTGATGGGGTCATCCTCAGGGTCCCGATATTCACTGAATCCACAGAAAGCTCCTTCTGACATCCATGTCTGCTTTCCAAGTCTTATCTGAGACCCGCACTGGGGGAAATCATCTTTCTGGGACCCATCCACTAAAGTCACCACACTTGTCTACTTAGGGCTTACCTGAGAACACAAGGCTTTCAAGTTCTGAGAGCTCCGCTCCTTACTGTCTTATCTCCCCTAAGAGAGGAGCTGTACTATAGGGGAAGGAGATAGTACATCCCACCTGCCACTCAGGATTCACCTGAGAAAGCCAGGCTTTTCAGTTTTGAGAACCTCTCCCCTTGTGTATACACCTCCGCCCATCACTGTCTTCTGTCCCGCGATGTCCAGACAGTATGGGAGGAGCTATACATTAGGGGGAGGAGCTGGTGCATCTCACCTGCCGCTCAGCACTTACCTGAGAGGGCCGGACTTTCAAGTCTAAGAACCCTGCCTCTTGGGTATACAGCCCCACCACTCACTGTCATCTCTCCAGTGGTGTACAGGCAGTAGGGGAAAAGCCTGTACAATACATTATGGGGTAGAACTGGCACAGCTGTCCCCTCAGTCAGAAAGTGGAAATGATGAGTGTACACAGGCAGTACACAGGTAGTGTTCCTTAATCAGAGCTGATGTGTAAAACCTAATGTGAGAGAGTCTGCCAGTGACACACATGGTGATTAGGGTGTGCCCAGGCACAGCTGGCACACTCCATACTTGTTGGCATGTTTACAATGAGGATGAAGCTAGCAGGCAGTAAGCTGTCATTTAGTGGTGGTAATAATTCGGGCCACTTAATATATTACTTCAGGGTACAGCATCCATAAGTTCAGGTTAGCTGGCGAACTGGCCAGATCAGCCCATTTTGTTTGCCCACTGCAAACCTAAAAACAACAAGAGTTCGGGTTGAACTCATAGTTGACCAAATAAAGAAATTATTTATGAGAGGGTTATGGGATTTTAACGGTGTTGAAAAGTGTGGGGTATCAAACCGCTTAAGAACATGAACTCAGCATGCCACATTACTAAATGTCAACTCCAGGAAATTAAGGCACCTTCTAGGACATAAATCATTCTGAATACTTAGTATAGATGTGTAACATATACATACATAAAAAGAAGAGTACATTGGGGTGCTTTTGCTGACTCATTTTGCACTGTAGGCTTCCTCAGGGGTTCAAAATGTGTGGTTGCTGAAATAAAGAGAAATCGCATAAAAATAATCCAATAATATATGGGCTTACTACATCATGTAGAAAGTACATCTATTTCTCCAAAATATCTCAGAACTCACGTTGTTCACAGGTAAATGATATTCAATCATGCGAAGAATGGATGAGACAATGGTATTCTCTTTAGGTGCAGTCAAAGCTCGAATGGCACAAGATATGTCGCAGAAGTCTAAGTAGAGAGTATCCGGATAGGGTCCCAAACAGCACCCAAAATAGGTAGAGGTTAGAAGGAATAGAGGCCCTATTACTATATATTCTCAGTTGGTTTCCATGAAAAACAGTGTATAGAATTCCATGGATGTAATAGCGTGGTGTAGGTGGCACTACAGACAGCAGGTGATCCATACCTGTGAAAACAATCCCAGAAATTCCTGCATGACATGTCCCGAGATAAGCCCAACCTAGGCTGATAAAAACTGTTGACCAAACCTGAAACTCATCCCCATTTCTTCCAAAAATTGCTTCATACGCACCCTTCTTACAATCAGTGTTGTATAGCCTGAAGTTATTTTCCGGACACTGAGCACAGTTGATGCATGAATTAAAATGTTACAAAATGTTCTTGCTTTACTTACCACTTTGTGTTACATCTTTTGGCAGGTTCCCAGTATTGAATTGTTGAATACTGGACTTTTGTCATCTACTGTTGATTGAGGCTTTTTTTTTTGATTATGTGCAAACAGTCAATTATTATCTTTCGTGTATTTTGTCATTGACTTAGTGTCCTACAGGGAAAAGGTCAAGTTTATCTGAACACAGTCTAATGTATCCAAAATTTATGGGGAATTCCAGCATATACCATATGATTTTCAAACAACTCAAAGTTCAGCTCTTCGCTTTGTATTTTATATGTTGTTAATCAAAGAAGCTTTAAAGAAATATCAAATAAACTTACAAATGAGAACAAAAACACATTTCTTATTGACATCCGCAGCTTTGAATCTACCCACTCTATATCGCAGCATGAGATGGTAAAGCTATTATAGTCACACAAAAATAGATCTATTATTGTTGTTTGGGTGAGAGAGGTAACTTCATGATCTCTCAGGTGTTTCAGCCAGGGCCGTCTTACTGTGCGGGCACCCCTGGGCACAGCCCAGGGGCCCCAAGTGCTCATGGGGCCCCATCAGGGCTGGCTCTGATCTAGGGGGATGCAGTACGGAGGTCAGGTAGCATGATAACAGCATGCACTGCACGGTGATGTGACAGGGGAGAAACGAGCTGCGGGTGTATCTTCCCTGCTCGCCCGATCCCGTTTCTCCTGTCAGCCGAACAGGAGAAGAGCAAGCAGCTCCAATCTGGTTTGTTCGCCGTGACACCCACCTTCCTTTCTGCTTTCCCCATTGGCCACAGCAGAGAAGACACTGAGGATGCATCATGGGAACTGTAGTCCAGGCTGTCACCTGAGCCTCTGTAATCATTGCCGAATGTCGGCTTCTCCGGCGGCCTCCCAGCCAGAAGTCTGTGGCTGGGAATGGGTGCACAGTGCTCTCTGTGGTTGCCTTTGTTGATCCTGTTACTCAATATCTCACTCACACAAATGTCCGGAGTGAGATATTGAGGCCAACTTCATAGTGAACAGCGCAGGGTGCTGGAGAGGCCAATAATGTTTGCCCCGCCTCCTTGTAATGTGGCCAATCCCTGCTGTGCCTGTGCCAGCAGCTCCACCCCTGATGTGCACAGCATAAACATCCCTGTGCTGGAAGTATGGAAGGTGCAGAAATTGGAGGACACACACACTAGAACCTACAAAATTGGTGAGTCACTCCAGTGTCCAAACACCCCTCACCTTTACAATTGCATATTTCCCTCCCTGGTCTCCGCTGCTCTGAGTCTCTGATTGCAAACCAGTCAGTGGGTTCCACTCCTCTGAAAAGCAATCCACACACTGATTGTTTTTCAGAGGTATTTGACAGGCAGTGAGGCAGCCCTCACCGCCTGTTTTACCCCCTCTAAATGCTGCATCACCCCACCACAACCACATGCATTGCACACGGTTTTGGGGAAGATTCAGCACAGAACTTTTTATTTTAATGGGTTGCGTTTGGTGAGCAGTAATGCCCACCAAATGCAACTGGTGATGTAATTCTTGTATAACTCAATATAATTCTTGCTGTAGTCATAAAGAAAAGCATTGTGGCTGCAACATGTGCACAAGCCCAGCTAAGGATTTTCTGGTTTGAATATACCTTTGCCAATTGCCACCCACACAAAAAAATTGTATTGAGCTTGGGCAATTCAGGAATGCCAGCTACTTGTTTTCTGGGTATTTGGGGCACACACGCTTGCCCCCACCAACTCATGCTGTGATTGGAGAAAGCACAAGTTAATAGACAGGTTTCAGCCAATGATTTTGTCAGAAACCTGCTGATCAGCTGTGTCCAATCAAAGCACAGAGTCCTGCGTTTACAAACACACAGGACTCTGTACACAGAACAATGATCTGGCTGTTTCTTCTCTGGGGTGGGGAGCAGGGGGAAAAACAATTGTTGTTTTATTTGGTATGTTTTATATTAGTATAACAAAATCTAATTTCTTGTAGGGGCCCAATGCAATACTTTGCCCAGGGGCCCATATTGCTATTAAGATGGCCCTGGTTTCAGCTGCAAAATTCTATGGAATGAATGGCTCATCAGTGAACATGATAAAAGGTGAAAACGCCACGCCAAATGAATAAATATATAGTAGTAAATAAAATAAGCTGCTCCCCTCAAAGTGTGAATGCTCCTAGTGATATGGGTAAAAGATAGGGAGCGCTAATAATTAATAAAAATAAAAATGAAAATCATTAGGACTGCACTCCTGAAGTCAATAATCCTTATCAAATAAACAAATGTGCACAAAACATTATCAACCTGGACCTGGTCACGCTACTTACGTCATTTCCGGCCCTGCTGTTTGTTGGTTCCTGTGAGGTGGAACACACGCCACGGACAGAGTGCGGTGGGAGGCGGTGGGAGAACGGCAGACCCCCAGACTACCGATTAGAGCCAGCAGCCCCAGTGCCGGTATAGGCACTTTTAAATGTGAGTAGCCATTTGGCTAAGTTTTATCTTTGCTCATTTTTTAATAAACAAAATTACGCTATGGATGTTTCCATTGTTATTTCATATCCGGCCGAGACCTTTAAGGAGGAAGTCGCCTAATATCTCCATTTCAGCCTATGTGAGCAGGCATTATCCTGCATAAGCTCTCATTGACTCTCTTTTTGAGTAAAGGAGTCAATGTGCTCTGGTAAGCAGATTACTTATCCAGTCACTATGGGTGTTTATTCAAGTTTGGTGAAGGATTACTTCTCTATCAGTATATCACAGCAAGCACGGAATGGACGTTTGATGTTTTATGGACTTTGATTTATTATCATAATATTTTTTTGTGCTTAAGATTGGGACTAAATATTATTTGCACTAATTGATAATTCACAATTTTTTTTAGTCATATGTTGTTTGATAATGTTTTGTGCACATTTTTTTATTTGATAAGGATTAGTGACTTCAGGAGTGCAGTCCTATGATTTTCATTGTTATTTTTATTAATTATTAGCGCCCCCTATCTTTTACCCTCATCAGTGAACCTGTTGGACAAACATGAATACTGAAGAAAGGCACCGTTACACAAGTATGAGAAAGCTCTTTCCTATAGGACATAGAATCTTTCTTTAACTTTTTAATCAGTAGGTTCAAAGGGAATAAGATATATATATATATATATATATATATATATATATATATATATATATATATATATATATATATATATATATATATATATATATATATATATATATTACAGTACAGACCAAAAGTTTGGACACACCTTCTCATTCAAAGAGTTTTCTTTATTTTCATGACTATGAAAATTGTAGATTCACACTGAAGGCATCACAAATAAAAAATTAACACATGTGGAATTATACATAACAAAAAAGTGTGAAACAACTGAAAATATATTTCATATTCTAGGTTCTTCAAAGTAGCCACCTTTTGCAGCAGACACATCTCTAGAACTGTTAAGAGGAGACTGTGTGAATCAGGCCTTCATAGTAGAATATCTGCTAGGAAACTACTGCTAAAGAAAGGCAACAAGCAGAAGAGACTTGTTTGGGCTAAAGAACACAAGGAATGGACATTAGACCAGTGGAAATCTGTGCTTTGGTCTGATGAGTCCAAACTTGAGATCTTTGGTTCCAACCCCTGTGTCTTTGTGCGACGCAGAAAAGGTGAACGGATAGACTCTACATGCCTGGTTCCCACCGTGAAGCATGGAGGAGGAGGTGTGATGGTGTGGGGGTGCTTTGCTGGTGACACTGTTGGGGATTTATTCAAAATTGAAGGCATACTGAACCAGCATGGCTACCACAGCATCTTGCAACGGCATGCTATTCTATCCGGTTTGCGTTTAGTTGGACCATCATTTATTTTTCAACAGGACAATGACCCCAAACATACCTCCAGGCTGTGTAAGGGCTATTTGACCAAGAAGGAGAGTGATGGGGTGCTGCGCCAGGTGACTACCTCTTGAAGCTCATCAAGAGAATGCCAAGAGTGTGCCAAGCAGTAATTAAAGCAAAAGGTGGCTACTTTAAAGAACCTAGAATATGAAATATATTTTCAGTTGTTTCACACTTTTTTGTTATGTATAATTTCGCATGTGTTAATTCATAGTTTTGATGCCTTCAGTGTGAATCTACAATTTTCATAGTCATGAAAATAAAGAAAACTCTTTGAATGAGAAGGTGTTTTCTAAACTTTTGGTCTGTACTGTATATATATATAGACACATACAGGGGTATGAAATTTCCTTCCAGGCTGCCCTACCTTACATGCATAATGACCGGCAGCCGCCCGCTCACTTTTTTTTTTCCGGAGGAAGTCATGTCAGGGCAGAGGCGAGGCTCCAGTCCCAATCACTTATGTAGCGACCCGCTGTAACGGCTCTGGTGAACGGAGTGAACCACAACTGCAGTAGCAAGGATTTCAATGCTATTCTTTATGTGAAAATTCAGTATTAGGCCCCAGGCATCACTCCACACAAACAGGAGTTTGGGGGTTCTCTACATCATCTCTCTCTCACATAAAGAAAGGCGTTGAGCTACTGAGCTTGGACGCATTACAACATGCGACCAAAGCTTAGTGTTTAAAATTATAGTATGCACGTAAAGATTCCAATGCACAACTGTATGCAAGCGATTATCAGTATTACATAGCGTTGTGCATTAGGCCACTAAGGGAGAAGGTATGAAATACGTCAACCCTTAGCATAGAAAAGTTTAGGCGAACATGTTCCGCAACTTAGGGCAAGGCCCATAAGCAAATAACACTTATGTCAACCACGTAGTAAATGGGAGTAAATGGGAGTAGAGACAACTAATAGTTGCATATAAGAGGCAGATATAGCTCAGGTACTTTGAGAGTACACATAGTAAATAGGAGTTTTTGCGACAACTAATAATTGCATATGAGAGGCAAATATAGGTCAGGTAATTTGAGAGCACCCATAGTAAATAGGAGTTGTAGGGACAACTAATAGTTGCATATGACAGGCAATATAGCTCAGCTTATTAGGCAGTATATGTTAGCGAAGAAGAAAAAATGTAGTTGCGCTAGTATATGTTAGTGGTAGCAACTAGTAATTGCACAGCATTCTGCGAAAGTACAACAGTCAGTCCCAAGTAGCAAGATGATGGAAAATAAGCCATGATGAATATAGGACTTGTATGACAGCAATATGTGTAGCAGATCTTCTTAAGGCACTACAAGTAACACAATGTCTACTTATCCGTTTGCAGGGCTTCAGTGTTTTAGCAGCAAGGGACTCCGTAGTATAGAGCAGGCATCCAGGATGGCTTGGTCTGCAGCTTGGGGATGGCTGGTACCTGTAGTCCTATAGCAGCCAAGCCGGCTACGGCCGACAATAATAGAACAACATTGTATGTAAGGGTAATGCCTTTATAGGACTGCAACAGGCGTAGTGCATCAGCACTAATTCAAGAGAAGCGTCGATTCGCGACGCACTTCCGCATTCCAAGCTGGAATGCACCACGGCGCCGGGTGATGACGTCATCACGCGAGCGCCATATGAGCTCCAGTATGAGCTCCAGCATGGAACACATTACGGCTGTTACACCCGCTCTGTCACTTGTGGCCACGCTGTTACACCTGCTCTGTCACTCATGGCCACGCTCACACTAATCAACTGACAGTCGATTGAGAGCCAGTCTGTCTGCTCCTGAGGGGGTCTTCCCCACGCCTCTCCTCCGGAAAATGCAGCATGTGTGAGCTCCGTTAGCAGAGCCCGGTCGCTCACTCTGTTCCCTCTCCTGCTTCCTCATTGGCACGGGGAGGAGCCCATCAGCCAGGCCTCCAGTAGCTGCCAAGCATCCCTATCACAACCGGCCCCATTAGCAATAACTGGGGGCAGAAACTCCCAAGCCTGCCCACAGGAGGAGGACGGACGAGAGGCAGCAAGTGTAGAAGACTGTCACTCCATTAAGGCGAGAGGACAGGGCAGAGATAATGTAAGTTTTTTGGTGAATGTGTTTTTTTTATTGGGGGATGTCTCTACCAACTTTGAACATCTAGAGAGTGACATTTTTGCCCATACTTCTTTGCAAAATAGCTCAAGATCTGTCAGATTGGATGGAGAGCGTCTGTAAATAGCAATTTTCAAGTCTTGCCACAGATTCTCAATTGGATTTAGGTCTGGAATTTGACTGGGCTATTCTAACACATGAATATGCTTTGATCTAAACCAGGGGTCCTCAAACTACGGCCCACGGGCCACATCCACCCCGCCAGTGTGATTTACCCGGCCCGTAGACTGCCCTTTTAACATTGCAGCAATCCCCCTCCCCTCTGCTACCTTTATCACACAAGACGAGAAACATGACAGGTCCAGACAAAGGGCAAGACCTTTTGAGTTAAACCCAAAACATTTTTTTTTAATGTCACAATGTAGAGTATAAGATTTCCTATCATCTGTCCCCAGTCTTGCCACACAGAGTTAATCCAGCTCTGAGCAATCCTCTTTTATTGTTCAGTGAAAATTAACAGACTTCCAGATAAAACCCTGTCTAAATACAAAGTCCTTTCCTCTCTCCTTGCATTGAGTGACAGGTTATTTACATATCTAGCGTGGACATGTTTATCATATGTTATGTTTATCATAATATGAGGTGATCCACAGGTCATTGTATATTACCAGGATGTGTTATGTGGGGGAGGGGTGGATTTCTCACTTTTTATACTGTGGACCACCTCATATTATGATAAACATAACATAACATATGATAAACATGTCCAAGCTAGATATGTAAATAACCTGTCACTCAAAGCAAGGAGAGAGGAACAGACTTTGTATTTACACAGGGTTTTATCTGGAAATCTTAATTTTCACTGAACAATAAAAGAGGATTGCTCAGAGCTGAATTAACTCTGTGTGGCAAGACTGGGCACAGATGATAGGAAATCTTATACTCTACATTGTGACATCAAAAAAAATTGGGTTTACATCCACTTTAAGAAGCTGGTGATTGATTACTAGGCAGCGGGATGGTCCCAGCAATCAATCACTTGCCTTTCACTTGCAAAGTCCTGGCTTTTGTCAGGACCCGCCCTGCTTCATGTCTTGTGTAATTAAGGTAGCAACGGGGAGGGGGTGCTGTGATATTATAGAAGTGTAATCTCGATGGGGGGGATCTGTTATGGGGGAGACCAAATCACAAGTCACACTCCATTGCCGGCAATGGAACCGTTCATATTGACGCAACTCATGTCCTCATGATTATGAAAAAGATTCCTGCACTACTTTTTACCGATTTCATTGCGACTTGCATAGACTTCTGTTAAATGAAGTGGCAAACCGCGATGAAATTGGCAGTAGCTAAATGGCAGGTAATTCTTATGCCAGTTTTGTGACCTGTTAATGGCCGGCAAAAATATTCCAGACCTATTTCAGGGAGCAATGCCCCTAAACCCAGTTCAGATTAGGGTTGCCATCTCATCCCTTAAGGCTACTTTCACACTGAGGCACTTTGCAGGCGCTATAGAGCTAAAAATAAAGCCTGCAAAGCGCACTGAAAGAGCCTCTTCTCTCACTCCAGTGTGAAAGCCCAAGGGCTTTCACACTAGAGCGGTGCACTGGCAGGACGCTCAAAAATGTCCTGCCAGCCACATCTTTAAGGCGCTGTAATGTGTAGTGTAGCCCCTGCCTATTGAAATCAATGGGCAGCACCGCCGAACTGGCTTTAACCCTTTTTCGGCCTCTAGAGGGGGTTAAAAGCACCCCGCTAGTGGCCGAATAGCACTGCAAAAGCGACGGTAAAGCGCTGCTAAAATTAACGACACTTTACCGCCGACGGCGCAATGCCCCAGTGTGAAAGTAACCTTAAAACCGAACACATGTTAATTACACAGTTTCTGTGGCTGATTAAGGTGGTAATTAAACTCACTTGGTGCCTCATCTGCATTAAATTAGCCTGAGTACTGTGTACTTCATATGTGTTCAGGTTTAAAGGGATGAGGTGGCAAACCTATTTCAGATGCATCCATTTTCATTATACAAAACCAATTTTGCATGTTATATCTCCCAAGACAGTGACAATGCAAACTCAAATACCACAATAATAGTACATAGGCAGTGTAGATAAATCTATTTAGCTTCAATCAAAGTGCTCCTGTTTTGTAGCCTGTGGGTAAAAGATTGGCAGCTCCCACTTGAGTCCTGTAACTCATCTATTTTATTTGGTGACATTCCCTGAATATCGAAAGTTGCAACATGTGTAGTAAAAAGATCTCACTAACCCATAGCCAATGATTAGCAATCATATACTTGTTTGCTCTAAGCTAAGAAGAAGTGAGATCTGATTATAATGGGATACTGCAATGTGCACAGCATCATTGCTATTTGCAGTCTTTTTTAAAGTTCTCTCCAAGCAAATATTAGCTCCCCTTTAACTAATCAAAAATGCCCTTTTTACTTAGCTGTGGTCACATGATGCTCCAGTCCTGGTTCATCTCTCCTATATTATGCACATGGGGGGGGATCTGAAATTCATATCACTGCCAGTGCCTGCATAATGTGGACACTTTTTATTCGCTGTCCAGTGGCAGGGGCCTCTCAGGATCTAGAAGTGAAGTGTCATCGCCACGAGGGAACTGTAGGGGATTGGTCAGTATGGATGTAGCTGTCCCTCATAACCTGTGAGAGATCCAATTGGAATTAGGAAAATATAACTTACTTCACAAAAAGAAAAACAAAACATGTAGGATGGGTTAGAGAGCCTGGGAGGGAGTTTAATAATTGCCCAGTAAGGGGCTTTAAATAAAATCTGGCAGGGTTCCTTCCAAGAAATTAGCACACTATCATAACATTTCCAATTTAACCTAATTGAACATAGCTACAGAGATCATTCCTTCTTTTTACCTTACAAATGACTCTGATTATGAACACAATTGCAATTATCAACATCTTCATTGTCCACCATAGCTCTAAACCTACTGAGATTAGTTGACCAATCTGCTTACAAACCAAATTCCAAACATAGTTCTTGAATGGATAATACTCCATGTCTTTACTCAGGTGCTCTGATTTGTTTGACTGTCACTTGGGTTTTCCTTTGTTTCAACATATAAGTGTACTTTCACAGCCTCAACTGATAATGAACAAATCAAAGAGATTCTCATGTGTTAGGCTGGATTCACACCTTTGCAGTTTCAGTGCTTTTTGCATTTTGCAGATTTGCACTATAGTCCATTTAACATGGTTTCCTATGGAACATGTTCTGTAGTGCAAATCTGCAAAATGCAAAAATGCATAGGTGTGAATCAGGCCTAAAAGTAACTAACTGCAAAACCTGCCAGCAAAGAATATATACACAATACTTCTTCATCCCATTAGCAAAGGATATCATGAACATACGTCAGAAGAACGTTATATTGTAGTTACTGGGTTATTTGCAGGGATACTATTAAACTGTACTAGATATCAGACAAGAGCATAAATAGGACTAGAAAATAAATGTCTAATTGAGATATCTCTTTAAGTTATATACAGTCTGGTGACACCCTTCAGAGCTCCTTACCTACTAATTTTATTGGTAGTAATCGCTAACCTTTAGGAGTTATTGAAATAAGAAATTACATGGGGATATTTTTCTTTGTCCCCCCATCTGTCATTAGCCCTTGCATAAGGCTTGGTTCACATCTATGTGGCTCTGCGAGCAGCGTTGGTGCTGGCACGGCAGCTCATTCTTACCGCACCATTTTTCTACCGCAGCCAGGGGGAAAAGCACAACGAGATTTCCCACAAATGAAAATTCACTATGGTTACAAATGCATGGGGGTACCATTAAAGGATATCTAAAGTTTTTTTTTTTTTACAAACATGTCATACTTACCTCCTCTGTGCAGTTGGTTTTGCAAAGAGTGGCCCCGATCCTCCTTATGGGGTCCCTCAGTGGTGCTTATGGCTCCTCCTCTTCTCGAGTGCCCCATTAGAGAGCCGCTTTCCCTCTGTGTACTCGTGTGGGAGAGCTCCCGTGTCCTGCTGCTGCGTCTATTGACACAGACATTGGATTTGATAGACAGCAGCGGGAGCCAATGGCTGCGCTGCTATCAATCTATCCAATAAGGACCCAAGACACCAGCTGGAGCTGGTGTGCTCATCCCCATCGCTGGAAAGACCAGGTTCAGGTAAGTATAAGGTGGGTTCTGGGAGGCAGCTGCATCAAAGGAGGTTTTTCACCTTAAAGTAGAGGTTCACCCAAAAACTTAATTTTTAACATTAGATTGAGGCTTGTTTTGTCAAGGGGAATCGGGTGTTTTTTTTTAAATCGAAGCAGTACTTACCGTTTTAGAGATAGATCTTCTCCGCCGCTTCCGGGTATGGGCTGCGGGACTGGGCATTCCTATTTGATTGACAGGCTTCTGACGGTCGCATACATCGCGTCACGATTTTCCCAAAGTAGCCGAACGTCGGTGCGCAGGCGCCATATAGAGCCGCACCGACGTTCGGCTAGTTTCAGAAAATCGTGATGCGATGTATGCAACTGTCGGAAGCCTATCAATCAAATAGGAACGCCCAGTCCCGAAGACCATACCCAGAAGCGGCGGAGAAGATCTATCTCTAAAATGGTAAGTACTGCTTCGATTTTAAAAAAAAACACCCGATTCCCCTTGACAAAATGAGCCTCAATCTAATGTTAAAAAAATGTTTTCGGGTGAACTCCCGCTTTAATGCATAGAAACCTTAAGGACAATTGGCAGCACCGTGAATGTGAGTGAGGGAACAGGTGCGACTGACCCACTGTCCTGCACCTGCAACCATCTGCACAAGTGTGAACCTAGCCTAAGACCTGTTACACACACATCCAACTAAAGCCTGGTACACACCATTACTTTTTCTCAGCACCTGCACACCTCTGAGAGGGCTCACATCTTCCCTGGTGTTTTTTCTGGGTTCGCAGGCTTTGGCGCTGTGAGTGGCCGGAGCCACGATGACGGCACTCCTGAGCATGTGTGCAGGAGCTGCTGTTTACAGCATGGGCTCAGAAGTTCTAGCACGGTAAGCCGGATCTTCAGAGTGCATGTGTCGATGACGTCATTGGCTGTATGCACTCTGAATATCTCCTAAACAGTGCAGGTTTAAGAGATATTCACAGTACCTACAGGAAAGCCTTATTATAGACTTAACTGTAGGTACAAATACAAAATAGGACATTACTTCCACTTTAAGGCTCAATACAAACATCTGATTAAGATCTATTGCCCGCCCCCTCCCCCGATTAGGGGGAAGTAAACCCTCCTGATTACACAAGAATACGGGCCATTACTCCTTCTCCTTCCCTCATTAAAGCTCAATACACACACCCAATTAAGGCCCAGTACGAACACCCCTCAATAACTTTTCAGGTGCTAAAAGGTGTATTGTGCCAAATGTCTTTGTAGACATTAACCAAGCATTTGCTTTACTGTGAGGATTAGCACTTGTTCCGGTCTGTGGCTGTCCCAAGCATTGCCTCCCTGCTCAGGAAAGAAACAACAGCTAAAACCACCTTCCGGTATTGGTATGCATAAGCCCATATAATAAATACAGCTGTGATTATGAGATACAGTATGTCAGATAGTACATGTTGGGTTTAGGGTGTATGCTGATTGGTTGTTACACAAAAGCTTTTTTTGTATCCTTCAAATGTGTAATGATTTATAGACTGTGAAAAGAAAATACTTGTACTATATTTACCCTTGCTTTGCACTGTAACTTTTAGTTTTAATAGTTGGCTTAAAAACTGAAAATGACTGTAAACAAACGTCACTGTGTAACCAAAGACACAATGACCCAAGTTGGCACTGATGCCGTCCTTCTTTATTTACCAAGCCAAAAGCAACACGCAAGCCTATTGAAATCTTATCTATGATTTGAAAATATATACACTTTCTTCCTTACCAGGGAACCGCAGAATAACAGAGCTTTCTGATACTGATCAAGTTGCTATATATACGCCTGTGCCAGTTTAAATAGAATTGGTGGAGTGGTACAAACATGGGATTCAAATATTTGTTATACTCTAAAAATATTATTTAATATTTTACAATGGGTGCAATTGCTTTTACATTCTGAATCTGTACTTCTAATCAGAAATACTGACTCAACTGAGTAAGACCCTGTTCATACTTGAGCGTTTTTCAGCTCAAAGCTTGATGGTTTAGAAACACTCAACAAGCATAACGGCCCCTGTTCACATTTGAGTGTTTTGTCACCTGTAGCAAAACACTTGTCACTCAAAAAAGTACACAAGCTTCTTTTCAGACAAAATTGAGTGCTTTTGTCCCTATAGACCAGGAATAGGCAACATCGGCAATCCAGCTGTTTTGAAACTACAAATCCCATCATGCCTCTGCCACTAGAATTCATACCTGTGATTGTCAGGTTCTTGCAATTTCTCATGGGACTTGTAGTTTCACCACAGTTGGAGGGCAGAGGTTGCCTACCCCTGCCATAGACTTCAATGTAAAATGCCTGAACAGTGAGGAATTTGTGTTTTTTTTCCCAGGTGTTTTCAGTTCAAACAGCAGCTCCCTTCTCCTTTTCTAGCATCACTCCACACCTTACCAGGTTTATATTGGCCACAGCAAAATCACCTAAATGAAAAAAAAACGCTTGAAAAAATGCCTGAAAACGCTCTGCTTAAGTTTAAATGTAGCCTCAAACTACATGAAGCATAAATATCCTTTTATTACTGAGAGATACCTCAGGGTTTCATTTCTAAAGACTTTGAAAGGCAGAGGAGTAATCAGGCCCGGATTTACTCCCTTTGCCGCCCCAAGGCCGGGTCCTTCAATGCCGCCCCCGCCTGCGCAGTACAGGAGGGACATTATCCGCCGGGGGACTTTTTCGGCAGGACACTGAGAAGCGGGAGGGGGTGCTGCTGCCGATTATGACATTGAGAACCATCTCACCTAATCTTTCCTCTGTTTTCTCTCCTCTCACCATCCGTGACATGACCTGGGGGGACTCCTGAAATAAAGTTGTCCTCTCCTCTCAGCTGCCATGCCGCCCCTGCACCCACTGCCGCCCAGAGGCCTGGCCTTGTTGGCCTTGTCTGGAATCCGGCCCTGGGAGTAATTTGTCATTTTTGTGACCTGGGTACAGGACGAGTGAAAAATACAATACAAACCTGAGCCATGTAATACTTGGCAGTTCCTTTCCTAGTTCATGTCATTATATAGGAAGTAATGAGCTGTTATGTACAGTACGTGCATCATAATACATGGTGCTCTTTTTTTGGCTACTTCAGGCAGTTGTGAGGGAGGTGTAAAAAAGTATACCTGCCACACCTACATTGTCCTTTGTTCTGAGGAAGAGCACAGATGCTGGGAAAGGTACCCATGACCAAAGCTGTAGACCAGGGGTCTCAAAGTACCGGCCCGCGGGCCATTTGCAGCCCGCGGACCGGTTTTAAATGGCCCGCAGGCATGGCGGGTGCCGCGGAAGTGTAGATCGAGGTGCATGAAGAGTAGCGCAGGAAGCGTCTGTCATAAGTTCATTTGTCTCTCATGTCACACTGCTACTCCCTGGCGGCCCCTCCTCTCTTCTCGTCCATCCCCATTTGCTTGTGACATCATCTGAGATGGACGAGAAGTGAGGGGGGGCTGCCGGGGAGTAGCAGTGTGACAAGAGAGACAAGTGAACTTATGACAGACGCTTCCTGCGCTACTCTGCCTTTGAAGAAAACAACAAGTAAATGCTGACCTGTGCCCAGATTGTGCCCTGATGTGCTTTCATGTGCCCTGATGTGCTTTCATGTGCCCTGATGTGCTTTCATGTGCCCTGATTGTGCCCTGATGTGCCCCGATGTGCTCTCATGTTCCCCGATGTGCTCTCATGTGCCCCGATGTGCTCCCATGTGCCCTCATGTGCTCTCATGTGCCCTGATTGTGCCCTCATGTGCTCTCATGTGCCCTGATTGTGCCCCGATGTGCTCTCATGTGCCCCCATGTGCCCTCATGTGCTCTCATGTGCCCTCATGTGCTCTCATGTGCCCTGATTGTGCCCTCATGTGCTCTCATGTGCCCTGATTGTGCCCCGATGTGCTCTCATGTGCCCCGATGTGCTCTCATGTGCCCTGATTGTGCCCTCATGTGCTCTCATGTGCCCTGATTGTGCCCTGATGTGCTCTCATGTGCCCTGATGTGCTCTCATGTGCCCTGATGTGCCTCATATGCCCCATGTACCCTCATGTACCCTGATGTGCTGGGCTCTGTACACCAGGGTACCCTGTACCCTGATGTGCCATGTGCCCTGTCCTGATGTGCTGTGCCCCATGTGCCCTGATGTGCTCTCATGTGCCCCATGTTCCCTGATTGTGCCCTGGTGTGCTCATATGTGCCCCTTTGTACCCCGATGTGCTGTTTCATGTGCCCTGTACCCTGATGTGCCATGTGCCCTGTCCTGATGTGCTGTGCCCTGATGTGCCATGTGCCCTGTCCTGATATGCCCTGCCCTGATGTGCCGTGCACCCTGATGTGGCCTGTTGTGCTGTACCCCTATGTGCTATGCTCTGATGTGCCCTGTACCCTGATGTGCTGGGCTTTGTACCCTGATGTGCTGGGCTTTGTACCCTGATGTGCGCTGTGCACTCATGTGTGCTGTGCCCTGATGTGCTGTACCCTGATGGTGAGTGGTCAGTGTGTAGTGTAGTGGTCAGTGGGCAGTGTAGTGGTCAGGGTTAATAATGCATTCGCTGACACCAGTACTGTTTTTGAAGTTTGAAAGTTTGCATGCGGCCCCCCATGGGATATGGAAACTTGTCTTGTGGCCCTCAGGTAATTTGAGTTTGAGACCCCTGCTGTAGACTATATGTAGGTGAACCTGCACATTAACCTAACTTGTTTCAACCCTAAAAAGGGTCTTAATGTTAGATATAATTAAGGTCTTGTTCACACAAGCAGAATTAAGCATATGCCCATGAAAGGGCTGGACATGTTAGGAATGCACAGGTGCGCATGGCCTCAATGCACGCTGTCTGTGCATCCACAATTGTACAGCTGTCAAACTGGGAGTAATGGCTGTGTCCATGTATCTGCTGTTGCGTCCCAATTGACATGCATAGGACTGCGTACATGAGGATGCATGGAACATCTGTGCCTCCCCATGCAGGAAAACACAGCCCTTGCAAGAGGGTAAGCTTAAGTACTCCAGTGTGAGTGAGGCCTAAGACCCCTTTTTATACCCCATACACACGTGCAGGATTTCCGACGGGAAAAGTTTCCCGTCGGAAATCCAGGGGGGAAAGCCGAGAATCTGCTCGGTTCAGTCTTTCCACTACACACGGTCGGTTTTCCCAACAGAAAAACTGCGATGGAGCTTTGGCCAGGAATCCCGGGCGTGTGTATGCTCCATCGCAGTTTTTCCCATAGGAAAACTGCCAAAAACCGCCAGGCAAAAGTCTGCCAGTTTTCCCGGCGGGAAAAAAAATAACCGGTTCACTTTTGTTGTCCAGCGGTTTTTGGGCAGTTTTCTCGTCGGAAAAACTGCAAGGAGAATACACACGCCTGGGATTCCCGGCCAAAAGCTCCCCTCACAGTTTTCAGCTGTATGCCTTTGTATGGATAAGTAAAAAAAATTTTGAACCTCGGACTGAGTGCGGGATCATCCATGTACTATATACTGTGAACCAAAAAGACAACATTTAGGTTCAGCTCAGGTAGAAAGATAAAGTCCAACTAGACAAAGCAGGAACATGGATCAATGCCTTCCCATAGTAAAGCACCCCCCCCCCCCCACACACACACACATACAGTGAGAAAAAAACCTAATTAGGCACACAGTTTACCCTTTGATCGTCCCTGAGGTTAACTCCGTCCCAGCCAGTGTCATTAGTACAGTGACAGTGCATATTTTAAGGAATGATCACTATTAGTGACACTGGTCCCCACAAAGTGTCAAAAGTGTCACTTAGTTTCCAATTTGTTCTCCGAAACACTGCCATTACTAGTAAAAAAATTATAAAAATTCTATAAATGTACCCCCTTAGTTTGTATACGCTACAACTTTTGAGTAAACCAATCAATATACGCTTATTGGGATTTTTTTTACCAAAAATATGTAGCAGAATACATATTGCTCTAAATTTATAAAGAAATTCGATTTTTTAGAAATTTTTATTGGATATGGTTTATAGCAGAAAGTAAAACATTTTTTTTTTTTGTCAATAGCTCAAAAAAATAAAAACCACAGAGATTATCATATACCACCAAAAGAAAGCTCTATTTGTGGGGGAAAAAGGACACAAATGTTATTTTGGTACAGCAACACGCAAGCTCGCAATCGTCAGTAAAAATAACAGAGTGCCATATCGCAAAAATTGGCCTGGTCTGGCCTGGTCATGAAGGGGCTAAATCTTCCAGAGGGCAAGTGGTTAAACATTATGCAGATGCAGTAGGATACATTTTTTGACTGCACCTCATAGACAGTCCAAAATTGAGGTTTTCCTATAGGCATAGGTCACACTATTGCAGTGCAGTGAATAAAATACAGCAAGCTGCATTTTTCTGCACTTCAAATGCAAAGAAACGCATGCAAATGCATGAAAATGCACTGCAACAAAAGCAGTGCACATAAAGGTCCAAAAAGAAAGAGGACAGAAGAGGACAGAATTGACCTCAAAAGAAAAATGCACCGCAAATGCATGCAAATGTGCATAAAAACACACATAAAATGCATGTCACTGTGCATGCAATGGTTTCTGGTGCAAACGGCTTTTAACCCATACATGCAGCCTTTTTTCATAAATCTGATCACATCAAAATCTAGGACTAAAAGAAAATCCACACACCAAAAGACTGACAGACAGCAGCTACAGTATACATAGACCTAAAATTCCTTAACGCCTTTGTCCAGGCCTTCTGTTGCCACCTGTCCACTATGATATTTTGTATTCTCCATTTCAGCCAGCAGTTGGACCTTTTTTCTACTTTTCATTTTTTAATGTAAAAAAAGAGTGATTGTTACTGAAAAGAGACACCTACTACTTTTCTTTTGCTTTTAAAAAATGTATAATGAATAACTACCATAATACACTGAAAATCCTTTGTCATGTACCACTTGGTTATTTAAAAAAAAAACACTGTATGCCATTTAAAACAAAAAAATCTCCAAAACATCATTCAAAAAACAAATACAATTTGCCCAAACTAACCATTATACAGTAGTTTCTAATTTGCAGAGTATTAAAACAAAAATTGGAATTTAAAAATAGTACTTTTTTTTGCTCAAGCCATCTAAGGCCGTGTACACGATCAGTCCATCCGATGAGAACGGTCCGAAGGTGACGTAAAACACAACGACAGGCTGAAAAAAAAGAAATTCAATGCTTCCAAGCATGCGTCGACTTGATTCTGAGCATGCACGGGTTTTTAACCGATTTTAAAGCAAGTTGGCTTTTTTTTAACCTAAGGTTAACTAACCTATGGGGCCCACACACGATCGGTTTTGACCGATGAAAACGGTCCTTCAGACCGTTGTCCTCTGGCTAACCGATCGTGTGTACGCGGCCTAAGGAGACAAAAAATTGTATTTAAGAATGGCCGAACATCAGCCGTATCTTTTTAGTTCCATTATTTTTATTATTTTCAGACAATGAAAATGTGTTACAATTACAATGAATTTATTAAGTATCCAGACCTGCTTTACTTTTTTTCGATTTTGTTATGTTGCGGACTGATACTACAGTTATTTAAATTAATTTTCATTTTTTTTTTTTTCATTAATTGAAAATTCATTAATTCATTAAATTAATTTTCATCATTAATCTGAAATGGCAGGTGCGCTGCTTTCATCGGACCTATATAGGCCTCACAGTCCCATCATGCTCTGTACCTACCCATGTGATACCTACCCACGTGGGTAGGTATCACATGGGTAGGTACCAGAGCATGATGGGATTGTGAGGTCTATATAGGTCCGATGCAAGCCGCGCATCCGTCATTGCAGCGAGAAGAGCCGGCGTGTCAACATCTGGAGAAGAGAAGAAGAGAAGACGTCACAGCACAGCGGCCTGAAGGGAGAAGTAGAAGTCGTCACAGAACAGCGGAAGAAGAGGAGAAGACGTCACAGAACAGCGGAAGAAGGAGAAGGCACCGGACAGCGGGAGGAAGAACCGGGGTGCGCCGAGTCAAGAGCAGAGAGCGGCGAACATAGAAGAAGACCCCCCGGAGCGGAGAGGACGTCACAGAAAAGCGGTGAAGACCCCGGAGAGCAGGAAAAGACCCCCGGAAATCGGAAGAAGAAGCTCCCCCTGGTAAAAGAGCTAAAGAAGACAGGGGGAGCCTCCGGAGCAGACTAATAAAATATTTTAATACCCTGTGTTTTTTATTTGTGTTTTTACCACTTTTCCTCCAGGTGAATGGGTAGGGGTACGATGTACCCCATATCCATTCACTTAGGGTGGGGGGCCGGTATCTGGGGGCCCCCTTATTAAAGGGGGCTCCCAGATTCCGATAAGCCTCCCGCCCGCATACCCCGACAACCAACGGCCATGGTTGTCGGGAAGGGGCCCTGTCCTCATCAACATGGGGACAGGGTGCTCTGGGGTGGGGGGGCCGCAGTGCGCCCCCCTGCCCCAGAGCACCCAACCCCCCCATGTTGAGGGCATGCAGCCTGGTACGGCTCAGGAGGGGGGGGGCGCTCGCTCGTCCCCACTCCTTTCCTGACCGGCCAGGTAGCGTGCTTTGGATACGGGTCTGGTATGGATTGTAGGGGGACCCCCTACGCCGTTTTTTTCGGCGTAGGGGGGCTCTCCTTACAACCCATAACAGACTTAAGGGCCCGGTATGCTCCTGAGGGGGGAACCCATGCCGAATTTTTATTTAAAATCCGGCGGGGACTTCCCCCTCAGGATTCATAACAAACGCCGCACACGTGTAGAATTGGCGGGAATCCAAGTCGGATCTCCCGTCGCTTCTATGACGCGCACGTTGGAATGTGCTGTCACTATTCCAGTGAGTGCGAGATGTCGGCGAGATCTCGGCACCATGTCACCGAGAATCAGCGCGATGCTGTCATGCTAAAAACACAATATCACAAACACCTACTGTATGTAACATAGCAAAATTGAAAAAAGTGAAGGGGTCTGAATACTTTATGAATGCACAGCATGTGTATCATAACAAATTTGTATAGTGTTAATTGTAACAATACTGTAAAGGTATTGAACATACGTATAACTCAAATGAAATCTAAACAGATACGGATCTGTATACAACCACCTTACAGTGTCATGGAACATAATGTAGATAAACTCTACAGCTTGGGATCCAAAGTGTACAGTTTGATGGAAATCATGTAAAAACAGTAATGCATTTTAGTTTTAATTGCATGGTATACCCATGGGCGTCCGCTCCATAGGGCAAGGGAGGGCCCTCGCCCCCCCCTAGAGCCGCGGCAGCCTCTCGCACACGATCAGTGATCCAGGGCCACCTGCGCGCCGATTGACACTGTCTCTCATGGCTGTGAGTGGCATGTCAGTCTGTGTTGCTGCTGTTGCATTCGTTTACAGTCGTTCCGCTCCGCTCCCGCCCCTGTTTGCCGCCAGCCAATAGATAAATGATGCTCACTTTACAGCCCCGCCCGGCGCTCGTCCTGGCGGTGTGACGTCACTCACGCCGGGAGGGGATCATCGTGGGACTGAGCGAAGAGAGCTGCTCTGCTTCACCAAGAGGAGCCAGCGCCGCTGTTAAGGCAAGTTTAACACCCACGTTCTAAAATGGCTCATGGCTGGAAATGGAGCAATTTATTTATTACTATTTATTTGGGAAGCACGCATATACCCCCGGTCGGTGGTGCCAAAGCGCTTTGTGACAAAATAGCCCGGATGTTTTGGCGAGGGGAGCATAAATAAAAGAGAAGGGAGAAAAAAAACAAGAAATCAGCGAAGAAAAATTGGCCTAGGATTGAAATGCTTGGCAGAATAGCCAGGTCTTCAGCTTCTTCCTGAACGCATATAGGCTTCGGGAGATGCGAATGTTAAGTGGGATTTGGTTCCAGAGAGTCCCCCCCGCGGAGCCAATCCGTTTTCCTCCTATAGAAATTAGCCTGTCAGTATTGCCAATTTCACATAGTAAAAATAAAATTGAACCAATCATGTAGTAGGTCAATTGGGATGTACTGATTTAGCATTGGCTCAAATGGATAAAAATTCAAGCATTTAGGATGTAAACAGATGTGTACACAGATGTTTGCCAGTTCACTTATTGGAAACCTGTTCTGTAAAGGTTTTTAGGCTTCTATTGTTGAGCCTCTCTCCTTCTGAAAATGCCAACTACCTTGCTGTCATGTCAAGACAAAAACTTCAGAACCTTCCTAGTTTCTGACCCAAAATGAGTATGCAGATGAGAGATCGCCGTAAAAAAAAATATTAATGTAAATGCCCTAAAACTATCTGCTATTTTGTAAACGCTATAACTTTTGCACAAACCAATCAATAAACGCTTATTGCGATTTTTTTTTTTTTTAACAAAAAATATGTAGAAGAATACGTATCGGCCTAAACTGAGGAAAAAAAATGTTTTTTTTTTATATATTTTTGGGGGATATTTATTACAGCAACAAGTAAAAAATATTCATTTTTTTTCAAAATTGTTGCTCTATTTTTGTTTTTAGAAAAAAATAAAAACCGCAGAGGTGATCAAATACCACCAAAAGAAAGCTCTATTTGTGGGGAAAAAAGGACAGCAATTTTGTTTGGGAGCCACGTCGCACTACCGCGCAATTGTCCGTTAAAGCGACGCAGTACCGAATCACAAAAAGTGGCCTGGTCATTGACCAGCAAAATGGTCCGGGCTGAAGTGGTTATGGTAGTTCATGCATTTGGGGATTGGCAACAAAAACCTTCACATTTTTCTTTGTATATATATCCTTAAAATGCCAGAAGGGTGCACTGGTCAGTGGTCATAGTAACTCATGTACAGTATTAATGTCAGTGCAGCACATTAATACGAGTTACTATGACCAGTGCAGAACATTTAACCCCCTCCCCCCCGCCGCCATGCTGTATATTAAAAAAATCTTCCGAGTGCATTCCGTATGGCATCATGCCATACAGAATGATGCAGGCGGAGGGGGGTAAATGTCTTGCACTGGTCATAGTAACTCATGTATGAATGTCCTGCACTGGTCATAGTAACTCATGTATGAATGTCCTGCACTGGTCATAGTAACTCATGTATGAATGTCCTGCACTGGTCATAGTAACTCATGTATGAATGTCCTGCACTGGTCATAGTAACTCATGTATGAATGTCCTGCACTGGTCATAGTAACTCATGTATGAATGTCCTGCACTGGTCATAGTAACTCATGTATGAATGTCCTGCACTGGTCATAGTAACTCATGTATGAATGTCCTGCACTGGTCATAGTAACTCATGTATGAATGTCCTGCACTGGTCATAGTAACTTATGTATGAATGTCCTGCACTGGTCACGGTCACTGATGAATGAATTTACTGGTCACTGATGAATTAATTTACTGGTCACGGTAACTGATGAATGATTTTACTGGTCACGATCACTGATGAATAAATTTACTGGTCACTGATGAATACATTTACTGGTCACTGATGAATAAATTTACTGGTCACTGATGAATGATTTTACTAGTCACAGATGAATTTATTTACTTTATATTCTCATGCGTGATTATGTAGACAGGGCCGGGGGCCCCAGTGCACTGTATTGCCCAGGGGCCTATAATGCTCTTAAGATGGCACTGACTTGACTTGCCCCCTGTGTTGCAATGCCTGCCTGTGTAAATGTATGTTGCTATGCCGATCCGGCCGGCGTGGCGACGGCCTCTCCCACAGGTGCGTGGCGTGCAGTGTCTGAGACGAGAGAGACTATGCTGCCAGTGCCTGCCCTGGGCCTATCGCTGAAGAACCACAGGTAACAGCAGCAGTAGTGCGTGCCACATAAACTGTTACACACACATACCGGTATATTTTTCCAGCAATAGCTCAGCTCAGGCAGCTGTCCAACTTTACAAGCAGCAAATTGCAATATATAATCTGGCACAGTGGTGTGGCACAGGCTGTGCTACACCAATGCGCCAGTTAGGAGGAGAATATTATATATTGCAATTTGCTGCTTGTAAAGTTGGACAGCTGAGCTGAGCTATTGCTGGAAAAATATATGTGTGTGTAACAGTTTGTTATATAATCTTCCGACTTCTTCACTTTCTATGGAACTGGAAGTTATTCAGTCTCTCACTCTCAGCCATACCAGTCCATTATGCCCAGCAGCCCATATAAATATAGCCTAGTTAGAGAATGTACATCTTTTTGTATTGCAATGTATTGCAATACATCTGCGTTGTGGGCGGCCATATTTTGATGAAAACAACCTATACAGTAACCCTGCATTCTGAGCGTAACACACTCCTGATCCCTGCATTCTGAGCGCAACTCACTCCTGATCCCTGTATTCTGAGCGCAACTCACTCCTGATCCCTGCATTCTGAGCGCAACTCACTCCTGATCCCTGCATTCTGAGCGCAACTCACTCCTGATCCCTGCATTGTGAGCGCAACTCACTCCTGATCCCTGCATTCTGAGCGCAACTCACTCCTGATCCCTGCATTCTGAGCGCAGCACACTCCTGATTCCTGCATTCTGAGTGTAACTCACTCCTGATCCCTGCATTCTGAGCGCAGCACACTCCTGATTCCTGCATTCTGAGTGTAACTCACTCCTGATCCCTGCATTCTGAGTGTAACTCACTCCTGATCCCTGCATTCTGAGCGCAGCACACTCCTGATCCCTGCATTCTGAGTGTAACTCACTCCTGATCCCTGCATTCTGAGTGTAACTCACTCCTGATCCCTGCATTCTGAGTGTAACTCACTCCTGATCCCTGCATTGTGAGCGCAACTCACTCCTGATCCCTGCATTCTGAGTGTAACTCACTCCTGATCCCTGCATTCTGAGTGTAACTCACTCCTGATCCTTGCATTCTGAGTGCAGCACACTCCTGATCCCTGCATTCTGAGTGTAACTCACTCCTGATCCCTGCATTCTGAGCACAGCGCACTCCTGATCCCTGCATTCTGAGCACAGCGCACTCCTGATCCCTGCATTCTGAGTGTAACTCACTCCTGATCCCTGCATTATGAGTGTAACTCACTCCTGATCCCTGCATTCTGAGCACAGCGCACTCCTGATCCCTGCATTCTGAGCACAGCGCACTCCTGATCCCTGCATTCTGAGCACAGCGCACTCCTGATCCCTGCATTCTGAGCACAATGCACCCCTGATCACCTGCATTCTTTGTTACCAAAAAAAATATAACCTGATTAATAAATATAATAAACTATGGCCTGCTCTAAGGGGGGTTCTATGGTGACCCTGCTCTAAAGGAGGATCTACTGGTATGGGGACCCTGGCCTGCTGTAAAGGGGGGTCATGTTGGCTAAATCCTTGAAATCCTTGGCTTGATCCTTCTATTAAGCTTTATGCCTGCGCTTTATGCGATAATGACTAAGCCCCTCTTCTTTATGACATTGTCAAAAAGGGACCGAGCATTGATGACTTTAAAATGATGCCCCCCCCCCCCCCTGAAAAAAGTTCAGCGGACGCCCATGGGTATACCTGTTATTTACTGTTTGCACAATGATTGCATGATTCCAACCAGCTATTGAAAAACAAAGGAAGAAGATAGAAGAATTGTCAAAGCTTAGGGATCTTGAACACAGGTATAATAAAAGCCTTCGGGTGTGACAACCAGTTGCTCCACTTAATAAAAAATTGTTTATAAGCATTTTTCCTTTGGGCTAATGTTTGCTAGTATTAGCATTGTTAGTTGTCTATGGAATACTTCAGAGAGGTTTGGGGCCTCAGTACACATCCATTTGTTATTAAGTGTCAGTCTAGCAGCAAATAATATATGGGCCACGATAGCTCTATACAGGCATACCCCACTTTTAAGTACACAGTGGGACCAGAGCATGTATGTAAAACGAAAATGTACTTAAAGTGAAACAATACTTTTTTTCACTTTGAGGGTGTAGTGGGGGGTCAGGGGCTGTAGTGGGGGTGTCAGGAGCTGTAGTTGAGGTCTCAGGGGCTGTAGTGGGGGTATCAGGTGCACACTGAAACAAGGCGGGCTATGCTTTCGGAGCTTCAGCTCCTTCTACTGCGGCTGCAAAATGTCTGTACAGTACTTGTAAGGCATTTTACATACACTCGTGGGTATGTCCTTACTCGCGAGTGTATGTAAAGTGAGTGTACTTAAAGCGGGGTATGCCTGTATTCAGGAGGGTACACATTAATTCCTATATAGAACTGGGTCAGTTGAGGTCAGGTTGACATTAATTCACAGTACATGTCAAATCAGATCATGGTTTAAACACTCCAAAGACTTCTAAGGCTCTTGCAGCCACATCTTAAAGGCTAAGTTCGCCTTTTTTTTTTCTAAATTCCAGCCACCCTATGTACCAATATAGCACAATTGTACTTTTTTTGCAAAAATAAAACAACTTTCCATTTATTCTAAACATGTTTACCCTACTGTCTTCATAGCTGTTTAAAAACACTACTTGATTACTTCTGCCTTACTTCCTGGACAGACTATAGGTCATGACAAGGGAAGGAGTTGATCTCCTTAGCACACATCCTGCATCATCTACCCCCAGCTGGTCAACTCCTTCCTGTGTCATGGCCTAAAGTCTGTCCAGGAAGTAAGGCAAAAGTAATAGATAAATGTTTTTAAACAGCCATGAAGACAGTGAGGTGAGCATGTATAGAATAAATGGAAAGCTGTTCTAATTTTGCAAAATAATTACAATATTGCTATATTGGTACATAGGGGGGCTGGAATTTAGAAAAAATAATAAATGGTGAACTTAGCCTTTAAGGTATTTTGAAGCTGTTGAAGGGGTTGTAAAGGTTTGGTTTTTATTTTCTAAATAGGTTCCTTTAAGCTAGTACATTGTTGGTTCACTTACCTTTTCCTTCCATTTGCCTTCTAAATGTTTTTTTTTTCTTTGTCTGAATTTCTCACTTCCTGTTCCTCCTCAGTAAGCTCTTCTGGCTTACTAACCCCCAGCCAGAACAGCTCGGATGATGGTGTCAAGTTTACTGAGGAGAAACAGGAAGTGAGAAATTCAGACAAAGAAAAAAAATACATTTAAAAGGGAAATGGAAGGAAAAGGTAAGTGAACCAACAATGCACTAGCGTAAAGGAACCTATTTAGAAAATAAAAAACAAACCTTTGCAACTCCTTTAATGTATGTTCAGACATCTCTAGGTATCTATCCTTTATACCCATAGCAGCTTTTCTGCTTTTATTCTACAGAGTCTTAAGACACAAGTACTGTAATTGCGAAAATTTAAGTATTAGCATGTATTGCTGTATTTCTGTCAAAAGAACTATAAGGGCCAGATTCACAAAAGAGATACGACGGCGTATCTCCTGATACGCCGTCGTATCTCTGAGATACAACGGCGTATCTCCTGATACGCCGTCGTATCTCTGAGATACGATTGTCGTATCTATGCGCCTGATTCATAGAATCAGGTTACGCATAGATAACCCTAAGATCCGACAGGTGTAATTGACTTACACCGTCGGATCTTAGGCTGCAATTCGAGGCCGGCCGCTAGGTGGCGATTCCATTGCGGTCGGCGTAGAATATGCAAATGACTAGTTACGCCGATTCACGAACGTCGGCTTTGCCCGTCGCTCTAAATTTACGTTGTTTCCGTAGAGATACGCGGCATAAAACTAAGGGTGCCCTCTAGGTGGCCTAGCCAATGTTAAGTATGGCCGTCGTTCCCGTGTCAAAATTTGAAAATTCACGTCGTTTGCGTAAGTCGTCCGTGAATGGCGCTGGACGCCATTTACGTTAACGTCGAAACCAATGACGTCCTTGCGACGTCATTTAGCGCAATGCACGTCGGGTAATTTTACGGACAGAGCATGCGCAGTACATTCTGCGCGGGAACGCGCCTAATTTAAATGGTGCACGCTCCATTTGAATTAGGCGGGCTTGCGCCGAGTGGATTTACGCTACGCCGCCGCAAATTTACAGGTAAGTGCTTTGTGAATCAGGCACTTACGCTGTTAACTTGTGGAGGTGTAACGTAAATGGGATACGTTACGCCGCCGCTAAGACTCCTCCATAGTGCAACACACCTTCTCAGAGTTGACAGATTATTCCATAAGGAAAGTCAGGTACGACAGAGCCTTTTTAATGCCTAAAGGAGAAGTTAATAGCTTGATATGTCTTTCTGTTGTTGTATTTGGATTAACCTTCGCATTTTAGTGTGATTTCACCAGGTTGAATCTTTTTGAAACAAAAATGCATTGACCTTTAAGTCATAGTCAGCAGGCATAGACTGGCCAATAATAGAAGGGATTGGATTAGCCAAACACTTCACTATAAAAGTAGCCATACTGTCAATGTATGTTCAAACTTCTAGGCAAAGTATAAGGAAATCTGACAATATGTATAGGAAGAGACTAGAAAGAACTGTACTTAACTGTGTTATTCTATGCTGTGGAATGAAGCAGTGGGCTACATTGTCTTGTGTCCTCTCCCTTTGTTTACAAATGTATTCACATAACTTCCTGTTAGGATTACTGTCTCCCAATGCTATTTCTTTGGCAATAACCTCCTAGCTGCCCCACAGGGGGGCACAATTTCTCTCTAAAATTCGACTCCTATTGACTTCAGTGGGATTCGCAGTGGAATTCACACATTTTTTGTACAAATCCCTTGGCAAATCAAACCTTTACCCCTCGTTTACATAACTATGCATCTGAATTGTGCACTGTAATATACTGTATTAGCCCTGGCTACATACAGTATGCAGCACTGTTTTTTTTTAGTTGTACGGCCGACTTCCCATCTGCTACAAGAACAAATTAAGAAAAGGCAGAGTGTTTGTGTGCCATTAAGGAGAAGACTTGCATTTTTTTTTTCCACCTCAGAGAACTCCATCCGGAGACCCAATCAATTTAGCGTTCATTCGCTGTCTCCATCCAAGTTCACATCATAGTAGGAAGTTGCTATGTAGCTTTGTTTACTACGTGCAGGGCCGTCTTTACCGCAGGGCAAATGGGGCAGGTGCCCTGGGCCCTGTCACTGTTGGGGGCCCAAAGCAACCCCCTTTAAAAAAAAAAAAAAAAAAAAAATTTTTTTTTTTTTTTTTTTTTTTTTTTAGGGGTCCGGAGGCCCCCAGGGGCCCGGAGGACCCCAGGGCCCCAGATGGCAACCCCGACTTTTTTTTACTTTTTTTTTAAATAATAAAAAAAAATTATATATTTTTATTAAAGGGACAATTTTTTAATATATTTTTATTTTATTTTTTATTAAAGGGCCAATTTTTTTTAGAGGTCTGGGGGTCCCCAGGGGCCCATAGTTCCCCAGGGCCCCGGATAAAAACCCCCTTTTTTTAATAAAAAAAAATCGTTATATATATATATATATATATATATATATATATATATATATATAATATATATATATATATTTATTATTATTATTATTATTATAGGACCCAGAGGTCCCCAGGGCCCCGGATGGCAACCCCCCTTTTTTTTTATAAAAAATATTTTTTTTATATATTTTATTTCTTTATATATATATATATTTGTTTTATTTATTTTTAATTTAAGGGCCCAGAGGTCCCCAGGGCCCTGGATGGCAACCCCCCCTTTTTTTTTTATAAATGTTTCTTTATATATATTTTTTATTAAAGGGCCCAGAGGTCCCGGATGGCAACCCCCTTTTTTTGTAATTTATTTTTATTAAAAAAAAAATATTAAAGGGCCCAGAGGTCCCCAGGGCCCCAGATGGCAACCCCCTTTTTAAAATATATTTTATATATATATATTTTATTTCTTTTTATTAAAGGGCCCAGAGGTCCCCAGATGGCTACACCCCTTTTTTATATATATATTTTTCTTTATTTCTTTCTTTATTTCTTTTTTTGTAAAGGGCCCCCGCTTCTAAATTTGCGGCAGCCCCCCCCCTGCTTCTCAATTTCAGGCGGCAGCACCCCCCATCCCGGTTCTCTGCTCCAGGGGGCACATGCCTGAAGCTGTGTAAGTGGCCCCATAATTCCTGATGGTGGCCCTGCCTCCCGTTAAGCCCCTGTGCTGCCCACAAATCAGGCTGAAAATCATCAGCGGCATGCAGCCAGTGACAGTACTGCTTCCCTTCCCAGTGTTTTAAAATGTACAGCACCCCTGACTTCCCTTTAGACGCGCACTTCTCCCTTCCTGCCACTGGGTGCTGCTTGTATATAAAAGTGAATTAGAATGTGATTTTATAACATCCCCAGTTTGCTCTTCCTGAGGCTGACTTCTTTATGTCCTGCTCCTCAAGGCATGTCACTGTTTGCTAATCTATATTGTAAATTGAAGTTTTCTGTAGAGTGTGCCCAAAGTCTTTATAATATTTGATGATTCACTGCAGGTCTGGTCAGTGTTTTAAAAAGTTCCTCTATTTTACACATGGCATGGCATGGGGTCACAGCACCGTCTGTCCATTCTGCTTTAGCACCATGGGACCCCATGCCATGCCATGTGTAAAATAGAGGAACTCTTTAAATCACAGACCAGACCTGCAGTCCAGGCTGATTAAAGCCTCAGAGTACATGACATTACTGTCTGTATTTAACTGCTTGATGGGCTTATTTTGGGCCTGGCTGGTTCACATGTATGTGTTTTGGCGGCCCACATTTGCGCAGGCACAGCAGCCCATTCATTTGAATGGGCCGCCATGCCTGCGTTTCCTGCAAAGAAAAGCGCATGCCTCATGTAATAGGCTGCGCACACGGCACGCCTATGCCCATCAAGCACTGAAATACAGCACTGTCTGTCCATTCTGCTGTCTGCTGTGACTTATCTGCAGTTCCCGCACTGTCAAACTTGCTGCATTTTTAGATGTTTAGGTCAGGCTTTTAAAAACACAGTGCGTTTGTGTGTGCAAGAACTGCAGGTAAGTAGCATGGTGCAAAAGCAGAATGGATTTCAAGGCAACTGTATTTTTAAAATGCTGAATGCACCTTTTTTCTGCAGGAAACAAAGGCATGGCAGCCCATTCAAATCAATGGGCTGCTGTACCTGCACAAATAAGGACCGCCAAAACATACATGTGAACCAGCCAGGCCCAAAATAAGCTGGAGGGGGGCCCAAAAAAAATGTTTGCCCTGGGCCCAAACCATATTAAAGACGGCCCTGACTACGTGCATGTGTATAAATATAAAGAGCCCATTACGGCCTCGGAATAAGAATACAGAAATACAAAAAGTGCTAGAATTACCAGGTTTTTAAAGAATTACCCCACCCTAAACCCCCCCCCCCCCACCCACCCACCTCTCTCCGAACATCCATATCTTGTAGTGTCTCCTTTTGCTATTGCCCTTCCTGCTCTATACCATTCTGTCTACATATCTCTGTGACAGCTAATATTTGACCCAATCCTGCCATTTCTGTTTAAATCCCCCTTCTCCTTTCTTCCCCATAAACCTAAGCTGTTCAGTGTAATAAATATCATTTTTTTTACAGAGCCAGTTCCTCACCGTTGGGCAATCAGGATTCTTCCACTGTCTGGGGATCAAACATGTCGCTGCATTTAGGATATGGGGAAGCAAGGTTCTCATATACTGTTCAATAGGCATTTTTGTCCCGAATATAAGGCTTCCTCTGAAGGACCAAGGTGGAAATCATGATGTCATCTGCTCACCTCCGCCAAAGAGAGGAATAGTATTAGAAGGAAATACTTTTAGGTGACTTTTTAGTCAGCATTTTCTAAGGATTGTACTATGTCAGTGTTCCATGCGATGTAAAAGATAGACACAATGACATTTCTGTAAATATTTCCAAGTGCTGTCATGCAGTAAAAGGCACGTTTGATTCCAACATGCACACTGAGAATAATGTACAGTCAGGGCCGGACTTACCATTGGGCTTGACTGGGCTCAAGCCCAGGGGCCCCACCCAATAGGGGGCCCCCTTTAAAAAAAAAAAAAAAAAAAAATTTTTTTTTTTTTTTTTTTTTTTAGGGGTCCGGAGGTCCCCAGGGGCCCGGAGGCCCCCAGGGCCCTGGACGGCAACCCCCCTTTTTTTTATTTATTTTTTGTAAAAAAAAAAAAAAATTATATATTTTTTATTTTTATATATATAATATATATATATATATATATCTATATATATATATATATATATATATATATATATATATATATATATATATATTTTATTATTATTATTAAAGGGCCCAGGGGTCTCCAGGGCCCCGGACGGCAACCCCCCTTTTTTTTATTTATTTTTTGTAAAAAAATGTTTTTTTATATATTTTTTATTTTTATATATATATATATATATATATATATATATATATATATATATATTATTATTAAAGGGCCCAGGGGTCTCCAGGGCCCCCGGATGGCAACCCACCTTTTTTATTTTTTTATAAAAATATTTTTTTTTTTTATATATATATATATATATATATATATAAAAATTTTTTTTTATTAAAGGGCTCAGAGTTCCCCAGGGCCCCATGTGGCAACCCCCCCCCCCTTTTTTTATTTTTTTTATAAATGTTTATTTTATTTTTTTTGTTTATTTTTTTATTTTTTATTAAAAGGCCCAGAGGTTCCCAGGGGCTCAGAGGTCCCCAGGGCCCCCGGATGGCAACCTCCCTTTTTTAATGTATTTTTTATAAATGTTATTATTATTAAAGGGCCCAGAGGTTTATTTTTTCTTTTTATTAAAAGGCCCAGAGGTCCCCAGGGCCCCGGATGGCTACCCCCCTTTTTATATATATATATATATATATATATATATATATATATATTTGTTTTCTTCTTTATTTCTTCTTTTTTTTGTAAAGGCCCCCCCGCTTCTCAATTTGCGGCAGCCCCCACGCTTCTCAATTTCAGGCGGCAGCACCCCCACCCCCCCCTAGGTTCTCTGCTTCAGGGGGTCCATGCCTTAAGCTGTGCAAGGGGCCCCAAAATTCCCGATGGCGGCCCTGCGCATACCTCCCAACACGCACGGATTCTGTGGGACTTTCCCGCACAGACAGCTTCTTCCCGCAGTCCCGCAAAAGGGTTAATTTTCCCGCACTGCAAGAGGAGGCAGCACGGAAGCAGGAGGAACCAGAGTGGTGTGTGGAGGACTGCTGAAGGGAAGAAAGCCGACAGCCGGGCTAATGACAGTCTGTGGCCCCGGCTGTTGGCACAGGTGCAACAACTGCAAAATCCCCCCCCCGCTCAACAACTTTAATGCGGCCCCCCCGCTCAACAACTTCAATTCGCCCCCCCCCCGCTCAACAACTTCGATCCCCCCCCAATTCTCGGCTCCAGGGGGCCCCTTCAACACTCAAGCCCAGGGGCCCCCACCACCCTAAGTCCTGCCCTGTGTACAGTATGTATATACAGTGTGTGTATATATAAATATAGATATATATACCGTACATTGTGTATATATACACAGAATATGATGTTTTTTTGCTCCTTATATTATTCTTTATTTTATTTTTTAATGAGGAACTTGAAAATTATATTTGCTGAGTTTCTTAATTGTTCTTAATGTGCAAGGAGTGCATTACAAGTCCATGAGAAAGGTAGCCAGTTTAAATAAAATTAGCAAACACCTTCAATAGGACATTGGGGTAAGTAATGGTACACTCAGTAAAATTCATTATAAAATACCAGGACAAAAAGACAAAGGACAGGTCATAAAGGACATCAAGGGAATGGTTCTGTATAGCCATCTAATGAAATTTATTTAAAATGATCAAACAGGTAGTTTACATGGTCTACTTTCAGAATGTAAAACAATACCGTGAAACAAAGGATACAGGGCTACAAGGGTACTAAGGAGGAACCTGGTTATAAATACACACTAGCCTATATTAGTCTTTGTCAACACAGGCTGCTATATGACACATTTTAGGGTATCCCTCCTTACATTTGCCAAAACTCATCTAGCAAAAACACCTCCTCTCTGCTACAATTTTTTCCCACTCCTTCCTTTTTACAAAGTTCTGCAATATTACAAATTTCATTGTGAAAATATATGTCATCCCTGTGCTAAATATAACTGCTCCTCGCCTCTAACCTTTTTCTACCATAATTAATTTTGAAACTCTTTTTGATAATCTACATCAGGGCTGTTTGAAGGAATTTGGGGGCCCCAAGCAAAATGGGGGCCCCCAAGCACCCCCCCCCCCGCACGCAAAGCCTACGTTAGCGCTACACTAAGTTTTACACCCATGTTCTTACTCCACCCCCCCCTCCCTAGTCCCTATGTTTTTCTATTCTCACATCCCCTTCTTCCCTGTAGGCTGTCGCTGTAGCGTGGCCGAGCTCCTCTTCCTCCTGTCAGTCAGGTGTTCTATCATTATGGGTCCCCAGTTCCCAATCAGATAGTGCCCGGGCTGGGCCGAGTACCGTGTGGTACAGGAGATTCAGTTTCCTGTGTTCCTGGCTGGACTGAAAGGAAGTGAGCACTCAGTGTGCACTTCCTGTCAGTCCGGCCGGGAACAGGAAACTGAATCTCCTGTACCACGCGCGGTACCCGACTGGACTGACAGGACTCCAGGAGGAAGGAAGAGGAGCTTGGCCACGCTACAGCCTGGGAAGGAGAAGTTGGGGGTCCCAGGTCAGCTCGGGGCCCCAAGCAATTGTTTGTTTTGCCTGTCCTGTAGCGACGGGCCTGATCTACATACCTCCTTCCTAAACATAATTTATTATGCTCCATGCTGCCTGGATCAGGTTTTTTTTTTCCTAAAAGCCTTAATACTCCCTGCTTCTCACCTTATTCTCTGAGTCCAACTCATGGACACACAAGAAAGCATTACAACACTGCAGCTGAAGTGATAAAGCATTGTCACCCTAGGGAAGAAAGTGTACAATGTAGGGGTGTACCTACAGAAGTCACAAGTGCGAACGGACCCCATGCTGCAGGGGGCCTGTGAGACTCTCCTGTATACCAGGATAGGAGGAGCATCTCTCCAGTGTCCTCTTGCAGCCACCTAATGCCTGCAGGAGGGAAAGGAGAAGAAGCAGACATTCAGTGGCTGCACAAGGAAAATTGAGAAATCAGTTCTTCAGTATACCCCCTGCTGCTCCTTTTATCCAGCTTCTTTCTGCTGCCCCCGTGTGCTCGCCAGCCCTCCTATGCTCTTTCCCAGTCCTGTGCTTTCTCCTGCACCTCGCCCGTCCCGGGAATCTGTCTGGATGGAGAGCAGAGAAGGGGCCAGTAAATGTGTCATTTACCAGCCCCCTCCTTTTCTGAATGGAGAGTCAGTGATCCATACCAATCACTGACTCTGTCCATTCATAACTGAAACATAGTAAACAGCTGCGCTGAATAAATGGACAGGAATAGCTCTGAGGCTGCAGAGAAGAAAGAATCTCCTTTCTCTGTCTCAAAGGTGAAACATCAGAGGTCTGTTTAGACCCTTGATATCTCACCAAAGATCACAACAGGGCTCCTAAAATATATATATATATATATATATATATATATATATATATATATATATATATATATATATATATATATATATATATATATATATATATATATATATATATATATTTTTTTTTTTTTTTTTAAAAACAATGAAAAAAAATTGTATAAAAATTAATAAAATAACAAAAATAAAAAACTACTGACACCAGTGGCAAAACTAGCAGGGTCACAAAGGTTACACTTGTGACCAGACCCTGGTGTTGTGCAACCAGTCTCTGAGGCAAGGGCCCCAGTCAGGTGTCGGGGGGCCCTTCATGGTTGGGGTGCAGGAATAATTTTCTTTAAACAGACATTGGTCCAGCTAGGTTGCATCTTATCCTCACTCAACAACTCCACCATTCAGGGAATTACTTTTTTTTTGATAAATACATGGCATTCTCTCATTAAACAAAGCGCAAAGGAAGGACAGATGAGGTAACAATCGTTACCTCATTTGATCCAATAAGGTCTTGTATTAAAATAGTGAAAGTGATTCTGCGCAACGTATCTCACATTGCTGTGACACATAAATATAAACACAAATAAAAAATGTGAAATAACAATGAATTAGATAAATAAAAATATATACTGAATAGTCCGTGTATACAAGTGGTATAAGAGAGCTAGTCCTGCTCAAATAGTGTAACAGAATAAAGGTGCAAACCAAAATCCTAATAAAGAACCAAACAAATGGTAAATAAAAGTGATGTGGAAAAGAACCAGAACGAGTCCTTCAGTGAAAAAAATCAAATACAAATCAAATTTGTATAAAAGCTGCCAGATGATCCGATCAATATGCTGAATCAGGTGTAGAATAAGTGACTAGCAGATGAAGATCGAATCCTTCACTAGGCTCACAAGCCTCTTACCTCTAGGTAGATATAGATGAGCATCGAATCTCTCACACCGTGGCAATCCTTTAAGGGTAATCCCTGTCCTTTCTCCCCTTGAGCTGGCACCACGTCTTTACGATAAATCCGTATAATACTCCGCCCAAATAAATAAAATGGAGAGAGGGAACAGAAAAGGAACCTCCGATAGTGAAGCACAGTAAACCAGGTTGTAATTTATTCAATGAAAAAACCTGTGCTTACATTTAAAAAGTTACAAATGTGCAGCAATTTTAAAATGAGCGGCGTTCACAGCGCCGGCTTACGTCACTCCAGGTGTACGCCAATCCCTACGCGTTACGACACGACGTCACGTGTCTTCATCTGGGGCCTCAGATGAAGACACGTGACGTTGTGTCGTAACGCGTAGGGATTGGCGTACACCTGGAGTGACGTAAGCCGGCGCTGTGAACGCCGCTCATTTTAAAATTGCTGCACATTTGTAACTTTTTAAATGTAAGCACAGGTTTTTTCATTGAATAAATTACAACCTGGTTTACTGTGCTTCACTATCGGAGGTTCCTTTTCTGTTCCCTCTCTCCATTTTATTTATTTGGGCGGAGTATTATACGGATTTATCGTAAAGACGTGGTGCCAGCTCAAGGGGAGAAAGGACAGGGATTACCCTTAAAGGATTGCCACAGTGTGAGAGATTCGATGCTCATCTATATCTACCTAGAGGTAAGAGGCTTGTGAGCCTAGTGAAGGATTCGATCTTCATCTGCTAGTCACTTATTCTACACCTGATTCAGCATATTGATCGGATCATCTGGCAGCTTTTATACAAATTTGATTTGTATTTGATTTTTTTCACTGAAGGACTCGTTCTGGTTCTTTTCCACATCACTTTTATTTACCATTTGTTTGGTTCTTTATTAGGATTTTGGTTTGCACCTTTATTCTGTTACACTATTTGAGCAGGACTAGCTCTCTTATACCACTTGTATACACGGACTATTCAGTATATATTTTTATTTATCTAATTCATTGTTATTTCACATTTTTTATTTGTGTTTATATTTATGTGTCACAGCAATGTGAGATACGTTGCGCAGAATCACTTTCACTATTTTATTCCTATTTTTGTGTTTGGTAAAACACTGCTAGATTTTGCTGCACTGTATATAATTTGTTGAGGTGTTTTTATTTTAAGGATCTATAGTAGCGCGGAAGCACTTGTCACTTTAAGGTCTTGTATTGATTGAGAATAATATAAGACAATCTCTGAATTAAGGATATATTTAATGAGTGACCCCCACTCCCCCTTCTCGTGTTAGTATTCAGAAGACAATTTACTCAAGCAGTACCAGAAGAGACCAGCACCGATTGTATGCGGCACAGGCTATTACAATGAAGGATTAAATGTAACCAAGCACCGATGTAAGTTTAAAAAGTTTATTCTTGGAGGTTAGCTTTAACTGAAAGCAGGAAATGCTTTGTCCAGAAGTGTGAGCATCTAAACAATAAAACCTATATGAGCTTTTTTGACATCACATTCCAAAACCATGGTCATTAAAACGGAAGTTGTCCCCCCGTCCTTTGAGACAGTCTTTGACATTCTCCACTATCTAGGAAGGCTTTTCACAAAAGATTTTGGAGCGTGCCTGTGGGAATTTGTGACAATTCAGCCAAAGGTTGTAGTCAGGTACTGAGGTTATCTAAGAAGACCTGGCTCTTAATGAGTGTGATAATTCATTACAAAGGTATACAGTAGGGTTGAGTTCAGGACTTTATTTAGGTCATTTGAGTTCCTCCACATCAAATTTGTTGAGCCATGTCTTTATGGACTTAATTTTGCGCTGTATCAAAAAGGGGCCTTCCCCAAACCAATACCATATGGTTGAAAGCGCACAGCGGTCTAAAAGCCTTTGTACTGTATGCTGTAGCATAACCAGTACTCCTTATTTAAAAATAAACAAAATTCAGTTAAAGCAGAGGTCCACACAAAAATGGAACATCCGCTGTCCGGGTCCCCCCCCCCCTGTCTGGTGTCACATTTGGCACCTTTCAGAGGGGAGGGGGTGCAGATACCTATTTAAGACAGGTATTTGCACCCACTTCTGGGCATAGATGCACATGCGCAGTAGGGAACCAGGAAGTGAAGCCGAAAGGCTTCATTTCCTGATTCCCTTATCGCAAATGGCAGCGGCAGCACCCGAGAGCCGCTAGACAGGTAAGTGTCCTTATTTTAAAAGTCAGCAGCTGAAGTATTTGTAGCTCGTGGTCAATGTATTATGAGTAAGGTAAATTAAAGACAAACCTAGTGTTGCTATGAGGGACATTGTAAAACTGCTAGAAGGGGAAAGTGATAGTCATAGGAAATCTAGGAATAAATTTGGCCTAATTAGAAAGGATTAAGAAGGATTAGGAATAGTTATATAAAAGGGATGACTCAAAATTAATGTTATTCTGTTCTGTAGCGTATGGATAAGATATCAGCACTTCTATCACTATGAACAAATAAGCCCATTCACACCTATGCATTTTAATACAAACCTTTTAATGCTTGTCAGCACATGCAGAGGTTTTCAATTGTTTATAATGGTGCTGGTTCACATCTATGACATGTGTATGTGTTGACATGCATTTGCAAAAAAAAAGTTTGTCTATTTTTCTATTTGTTAAAGTGCACTATTAGGGTTTTTATAGGGACATCAGCATATAACAATGCACCTGTACAAAGCAGTAAAAAATGCATGAAAACAGAGATTCGTAAGTGTAAAGCCAGCCATAGTGTTTTTGCTATTTTGTTTTTAAAGTCAGACTAATGTTACTTGGCCTATTCACATGTGCTTTAATGCATCTAGGCAGGTTAGCCCTTGCTTTTGAACATAGCTGTGTATCAGTGGCAGCTGGTGCTCAACATTTTTGGGGGGGCACAAAGAAACAAAGAAAAAAAACAATTTCAGCCTCACTGTGCCCATCAAACGCAGCTACTGTGCCTGTCAAACACAGCCACTGTGCCCATCAAACGCAGCCACTGTGCCTATCAAATGCAGCCACTGTGCCCATCAATTGTCACCACTGTGCCATGCCATCAATTGTCGCCACTGTGCCATCAATTGTCGCCACTGTTCCATCAATTGTCGCCACTGTGCCATGCTATCAAATGCAGCCACTGTGCCATGCCATCAAACGCAGCCACTGTGCCATCATTTGTTACCACTGTGCGATCAATTGTCACTACTGTGCCCATCAATTGTCACCACCGTGCCCATCAATTGTCACCACCGTGCCCATCAATTAGCGCCACTGTGCCCATAAATTGGTGCCACTGTGCCCATAAATTGGTGCCACTGTGCCCATAAATTGGCGCCACTGTGTCCTGTTAAATGCTGCCACTGTGCCCTGTAAAATGCCCCCCCCCCCCCCCCCGCCCGGAACTTACCTTTCTGTGGTCAGCCATCCTGCTTTCACCGTTCCTCAATGTCTTCTCCCGCCCTCGATGACGCTTCAGCCAATCAGGTTACCGGTAACCAGAACCGGTGAACCTGATTGGCTGAGATGCCTGTCAGTGTTAGCCAGGGAACGCACCCCCATGCTATGTTAATAATGGACATAACAATAAATGAAAAACAGCTTGTAGAGGTGTGAATCCTGCTTTTAGGCCATATTCACATTGCACCTGCATTATAGCATCCAATAATGCACAGATGTGAGCAACTGTATGTATGATGCTCTGCTTTGAAAAAATGGCAGGCCTGTATTACCTGTGTTGTCGTGCATTGACAACTGATTACAAAAATTGTGTTTTCTGCATTTTGCAGATAGAGAAAAGGGTGCCAATAATGGCCCGAAAACGCATGTGATGTTGGCACGATTGTACCACGATTTTACTGTGCTTATGGTGTCAAGAGATTAAAAAAATGCATAAAAATGCATAAAAAACATAACACAGGTGTGTTATTGTTGCATTCTTGCATCAAGCAAGATTGTTAAGACCACAATGGAAACACAATGGACCAGTGTGAAGACATACATATAAATTTAAAGGGAAGGCATCTTGAGCTCTTATTGCGCTAAAGGTGGCTGACAATAAATTAATATTTATTTCAATTTATGACATTAAAAGAGAAATATGTTTTTTTTTTTCTATTTATACTTAACTAGGTGGATGCAACATCAGACTATGCTGCAGCTGTCCCCCGGCATCTCTGCACTGAGAACCGAGCCACCGAAACACCAACGATAGCTTGGTTCGCAACTCCTCCTCGAGAGAGCTGCTGACTATAAGTCACATGAAATACTTATAGGTCACTGAAAGTTCAACATGGCTCCTCATAGCAAAGAACTCCCTGAGGATCTGAAAAAAAAGAATTGTTGCTCTACACAAAGATGGCCTAGGCTATAAGAAGATTGCCAAGACCCTGAAACTGATCTGCAGTACGGTGGCCAAGACCATACAGCAGTTTAACAGGACAGGTTCCACTCAGAACAGGCCTCGCTATGGACGACGAAAGAAGTTGAGTGCACGTGCTCAGTGTCATATGCAGAGATTGCCTTTGGTGAAATAGACGTATCAGTGCTGCCAGCATTGCTGCAGAGGTTGAAGGGGTGGGGGGGGTCAGCCTGTCAGTGCTCAGACCATACGCCGCACACTACATCAAATTGGCCTGCATAGCTGTCATCCCAGAAAGAAGCCTCTTCTAAAGATGATGCACAAGAAAGCCCAAAAACTGTTTGCTGAAGACAAGCAGACTAAGGACATGGAATACTGGAACCATGTCCTGTGGTCTGATGAGACCAAATAAACTTGTTTGGTTCAGATGGTGTCAAGCGTGTGTGGCGGCAACCAGGTGAGGAGTACAAAGACAAGTGTGTCTTGTCTACAGTCAAGCATGGTGGTGGGAGTGTCATGGTCTGGGGCTGCATGAGTGCTGCTGGCACTGGGGAGCTACAGTTTATTGAGGGAACCATGAATGCCAACATATACTGTGACATACTGAAGCAGAGCATGGTCCCCTCCCTTAAGACACTGGGTCGCAGGGCAGTATTCCAACATGATAACTACCCCAAACACACCTCCAAGACGACCACTGCCTTGCTAAAGAAACTGAGGGTAAAGGTGATGGACTGGCCAAGCATGTCTCCAGACCCAAACCCTATTGAGCATCTGTGGGGCATCCTCAAATGGAAGGTGGAGGAGCGCAAGGTCTCTAACATTCACCAGCTCTGTGATGTCATCATGGAGGAGTGGAAGAGGACTACAGTGGCAACCTGTGAAGCTCTGAGGAACTCCATGCCCAAGATGGTTAAGGCAGTGCTGGACAATAATGGTGGCCACTCAAAACATTGACACTTTGGGTCCAATTTGGACATTTTCAATTAGGGGTGCACTCACTTTTGTTGCCAGTAGTTTAGACATTAATGGCTGTGTGTTGAGTTATTTTGAGGGGACAGCAAATTTACAATGTTATACAAGCTGTAAACTACTTTACATTGTAGCAAAGTGTCATTTTTTCAGTGTTGTCACATGAAAAGATATAATAAAATATTTACAAAAATGCGAGCAGTGTACTCACTTTTGTGAGATACTGTATATCCTAATTTTGATGTTTAAAACCCTTTCACACTGGGGCAGCATGTCCGTTAACAGTAAAGTATCGCTCGTTTTAGCGGCACTTTTTGGTTGCTAGAGGTGCGCTTTTAACCCCCGCTAGCAGCCGAAGAAAAGGTTAAAAGCGCCCATGTTCCAGCACTTTGAAAGCCCTTTTCAGGCGCTTCGGAAGGCTTTCACACTGGGGAGACATGAGAGGCGTTTTTCCGGCGCTTTATAGGCACCGGAAAAATCACCCTAGTGTGAAAGGGGTCTTATGGATAGATGCTGGTGGAGGGGGTTGAATCACCAGTGACCTTTTCTACATTTAGGGATTCATAGATAATATTCTGTGTGGTCTGATTACATCATAGTGTGTGTAAACACAAGTGTGTCATTACATTTCCTTATTTGGAAACGTCCAGCCTTGATGAAAACCACTAAGTGATGAAAGTGAGCATTTGCACAAGTTACTTGTAAGCGAAGCTTTTCACTTGTACGTGACAATTGCAATGAATTCCTTCTTACAGCCGAGAAAAGAAATCATGACACATTGGTTCCCATCTTTATATGCAAATGGGCAATTTACATTATTTGTCAATCTGTCTGAGAATGAGCAATTATACTTCTTAATAGGTGGAGCAGGGAAAGAGAATACAAGCTGGGAGTGGTTGCAGGCAGGTAAACCTCTGTCCTCACTTCATGCAACAATCACTTCTTTGCTCTGGACATTTACTTTTCTGTACTGAAAGCTGCTGCCAGAGACATGGAGCTCAATGAGAAAACGTATGCTGGGGGAAATGGCATTAGCAATGTTGCCTTTCAGGTAAGTCAAGCTATACATATATTCTGATTATAGAAAATCAATATATTGTTATTCTATCAAGCTGTAAAAGAATATGCTTTGATTGTATAATATCAAACTAGCAAGTTTAATTAGCTGGATTAAGTATTAAATGTGAATTAAAAGAAAAATGAAGTTACCTTTCTTGTAAATGTACAGGTGTACTAAGCAAGAGAGAAACAGGTGCGTCTGTGTTGTTTTTATGTCAGCAAGCAACACAGTTATAATAAATATAAAGGATACAATAGAGCTGTATAAAATGCCAAAGGCTCTCGTGTTTTCAAGCTGCCAGCTCTTTGTCACGACTTGTACATTCATACGTTTTGCCAAATGGGTCAGCTTACCAAGGAGAGGAGTTGCCTTGCATCCACTAGTAGAGAAGTGTGCACTGTGTGTAATGATGTCACTGTGCCATGTGCTGCTGGAACAGGGAGGGGGTATATTAATTCTGCTACATGCGTCTCAACGCATAAGTGAGAAAAAAGAAATAAATGTTTTCTAAGTATGAACTAAGATTTAAAAGAAAATATTGCAGATAAGGAATAATATACTCTATATTGTACTCCCCCCCCATGTGTGTGTATATATATATATCAGGGCTTTTTTAGGGGGAACTTGGGGGAACTCAGTTCCACCACCTCTGGCTCAGACCCTTTGGTGCTGCTCACCACAATCACTTGTAAACACAGAAGTCTGGTTTCTGTGTTTACAAGTGACAGCTTTGTAACCCCCTGAACTCTGCACTCTGTATGTAAAGCAATTCTGGTATTTAATGCCCCTTTAAGACCCTTCTACTGTTTGTGAAATCTGAACGGGTCGTGGTTGAGTTCCTGCACCTATTTTCTGAGAAAAAAAGCTCTGTGTATATATATATATATATATATATATATATATATATATATATACACACAGGGCCAGATCCACGTACCCGAGCGCATTGTTGCGTCCGGCGTAGCGTATCTCTGATACACTACGCCGCCGTAACTTACAGCGTAATTTCCTGATCCTGAAAATATTTGCGCCGTAAGTATACACGGCGGTGTAGTGTAACTTTGGCGGCGTAAGGGTGCGCAATTCAAATGAATGTGATGGGGGTGTGTTTTATGTAAATACGTCTTGACCCAAAGTAAATTACTTTTTTTTTTAACGGCGCATGCGCCGTCCGTGGGGGTATCCCAGTGCGCATGCTCGAAATTAACCCGCAACAAGCCGTGACATTACGACGTGAACGTCATTCTACGCAAAGCCCTATTCGCGAACGACTTACGCAAACGACGTAAAAAATAAAAAATTTGACACGGGAACGACGGCCATAATTAACATAGGATACGCCTCATATAGCAGGGGTAACTATACGCCGAAAAAAGCCTTACAGAAACGAGGTAAAAAAATGCGCCGGTCGGACGTACGTTCGTGGATCGCTGTATCTAGCTAGTTTGCATACTCGATGCGAAAATCGACGGAAACGCCACCTAGCAGCCAGTGTAAATATGCACCTTAGATCCGTCGGCATACTAAGGCGTACGCCAGTCGGATCTAGCACAGCTTCAGGCGTATCTTGTTTTGTGGATACAAAACAAAGATACGCCAGCGTAAATTCTTTGTGGATCTGCTCCACAGTATATACTCATGTTTGTCTGTTGAAGTTTTGGAGTTTATTGTAGAGTTATTTATTGTTATTTATGTCAGTTTCACATATGCAGACCTGTCAGCATGAAACATTCTATAGGAAACGAGAATACAATTAGAGTGTAGATTTTACAGTGAAGTGTGTATGCATTATCGTTTATATTGTAATATTTAGGTATCGTTACATGAGTTTATCCAATCTTATATATGCAGGCATGTTTGTATGGTACTGATACTGCAAAGTGTCTATTTTTTTTTATAAATGACATTAATATATATGATCCATTTTAATGTGCATTTTTGGATCCCGATTGAAACATTCATATCTTAAAGTAAATATGCATCTGCCAGCATTTTAAGTAAATCCATACCACCATGTCAATAAACATATTAAACTCTCAGTAGGAATTCAATGCAGTCATTGATAGGCTGCTTTGGTGCAATTTTTTTGGTGCCATTTTGGTGCAATTTTTTAAGTTCATTCAGGAAACTAAATCAGCCCGGCCCCTCTTACCCAATTCCACATTACTCATAGTCAGTAAGAAAGCAGACGTAGCAAGAGGGCTGGAACTTGATTTTCTCTACCAAGGCTAATATTTTAAACTTAAAGGGGTTGTAAAAAATGTTTTTTCCTAAATAGCTTCCGTTACCTAGTGCAGTGCAGTCCTCCTTCACTTACCTCATCCTTCCATTTTGCTTTTAAATGTCCTTATTTCTTCTGAGAAATCCTCACTTCCTGTTCTTCTGTCTGTAACTCCACACAGTAATGCAAGGCTTTCTCCCTGGTGTGGAGCGTCGTGCTCGCCCCCTCCCTTGGACAACAGGAGAGTCAGGACGCTCTCTAACACACAGCTCCTTTCTCTATCTGCAATGTAGAGAGTGTCCTGACTCTCCTGTAGTCCAAGGGAGGGGTCGAGCACGACACTCCACACCAGGGAGAAAGCCTCGCATTACTGTGTGGAGTTACAGACAGAAGAACAGGAAGTGAGGATTTCTCAGAAGAAATAAGGACATTTAAAAGCAAAATGGAAGGATGAGGTAAGTGAAGGAGGACTGCACTAAGGTAAAGGAAGCTATTTAGGAAAGAAAAATTGTACCTTTACAACCCCTTTAAAATACCCCAGATTTTTTTTGTAGCAGGTAACTATTTATTAATATTTGCAGGCATCTGTAAGGAGTAGGGTCCTCTGATTCCTCCTGTATTGAATTGAATTGTAACTGTACTGTCTGCCCTCATGTTGTGAAGCGCTGCACAAATTGTTGGCGCTATATAAATCCTGTATAATAATAATAATAATAATAATAATCTGTAGGTGTCAGAGTTAAATTCCTGACTCTGTTCTGAATAGTTACATTTCCCATTTGTATGTGTACACTAATTATTTCTCTGTCTTAACAAATATTCTTGTGTTTTCCAAAAGAATGCCCCTGCAATCTCAATTTCGTGCTATGTAATTTGTGACTCTAAAGCCCTGTACACACGGCCAGGAATCCCGTCTGTTTGAAAACCGTCAGTTTTCCCGACGGGATTCCTGCCAAGCTTGCCTTGAAAAGCCGTGTATACACACAGCCACACAAAAGACCTGTCATTCTTTTGAATGGCAAGAACGCAGTGACGTCAAAGACTACGACGAGCCGCCTAAATTACGTTCTATGCTACCGGTTTATTTCCCCTTCAGGTAAGCATACAGACGACCGTTTTTCTCGGCAGGAAACACTCTGCCGGGAATCCCGATGGGAAAATAGAGAGCAAGTTCTCTATTTTTTTCCTGTCGGGAAAACTGCTAGGGAGCATACACACGGCCGGGATTCCCGGCCAAAAGCTCTCCTGGCAGTTTTCCTGCCGGGAAAACTGGTCATGTGACTTAAGTGACTTTATTACAAAAAAAATAAAGTAGAATCTATCAGCAATGATGCAACTAATGGTAAACTTTAGAGAACAGTAATCGTAAATCAGATATGATTAGTGGGCAGAATGGAAGACGTGCAATGAGCAGTTAGTCAAACATTACAACATGCTTTGTAAATATTAAATTGCAAACCAAAAGATATTGTGAACTTTCACTAACGGAATATGCCCTAAATATAGTGATTCTTGTTTTTAACGATTAGGTTAATTAGTGATCTGCAGAAAAATACAAATATTTTGAATTGCAGCACTCCAGTCACCTCTTCTCAAGAAAGAATTATACACATATACAGTATACGTTGGATCATGTTTATGCTGTATATGGGTAAAGAGATCATTTAGGAAATATTTATTTATGATGAAGGAAATCTACTTTTTGTAATCAGCAGATTGTAGCTAAACAATATGTAGCACTACGCCCGCAGGAGCTGCTGGATTAGATTTGGGCCTGCCGTTACCTTACTGTTCACCAGGGTCTTCGCGTACACACGATCGGTCAAACCGATGAGAACGGTCTGATGGACCATTTTCATCGGACCAAACCGATCGTGTGTAGGCCCCATAGGTTATTTATTAATAGGTTAAAAAAAAGCAATCTTGTTTTAAATTTAACCGATGGATACCCAACCGATAGAAAAAAAACGATCGTTAGTAGGCACGTCCATCAGTTAAAAATCCACGCATGCTCAGAATCAAGTCGACGCATGCTTGGAAGCATTGAACTTTTTTTTCAGCACCTCATTGTGTTTTACGTCACCGCGTTCTGACACGATCGGTTATTTAACCTATGGTGTGTACGCGTGACGGACCATCAGTCAGCTTCATCGGTTAACCTAAGACGACTGTCCTTCAGACCGTTTTCATCGGATGGACTGATCGTGTGTACGAGGCTTTAGGGGTCCTCCTTGAAGAGTTATTACAAATGTCCGCACCAACACTTAGTTTCTTTTCTTCAAGGGTTTTATTAAACAAATTCCATCAGAGGGATGGAGGGTTAGGGGAGATTCAGGTACCTTGCTTTACGGATCACAAGTATGTTCATAGATCCAGAGGACAGATCGTTTCCACGCTGGATTCAGCAACCACCGGATAGGCCTCTCTAACTGACCTAGCAGCCGGTGCGAAGCTCATTCAAAAGTCTCAGCCACAGACTTGATGAGTGCCGTAGAGTCTTTACACAGTCCTCTGCCACAGGAGAAACCACACACATACTTTGTAAAGTTTCAAAGAAGATACAGCTACACGGTGCCAGGATATTTCAGCCAGTCGGCAGCACCGTGAATTAAATGGGCCAGGATGCGTCCTCCAATTGAGTCCCCAATTTCTCGTCTTCTTCCCGCAGGCAATACAGCACAGGACCATCCCTGGACAAGTAGGCCCCAGAAACTCCTGGGCCTACTCTCAGTAGCGGAGCCTCGAGCCAGCAGACCCTGAGGCCAAAAGACTGTTAACACATCCCTGAGGCCAGGAGGGCCATCAGGTCAGGACTGGAAGACCCCGCCAGAACGATGTCTGTCCCTTAAGTACCCCCTCCCAGAATGCACAGCGGCAGAGACCATGCCCACTGGGCTGCTTCTGGGCAAAGAGGCACTCAATACACCCAACTCACTGCATTTCCAACCTTGACTCCTGGTGACAGCGACACCCACAATCAAGTGGAAAATGTGCAGCGCAGCTGAACTGGAACAGAAACCAATAATTTGGCATAATCATTCTGAGCTAAACTACAGCTCAGACAACTTAAATTTACAGTTGTACTGGCTTATCAGCAGCCCTAGGTCCCTAGGTTCTCTGTGATACAAGGGGTTGGTCCTAGTATATGGGGAACTAGCCACTAATAAGGGGCCAAGCATAACACCCCTTCACTGCCAGAGTATCTTTGCTTTGCCATATCACCCATTTCCTGGCTGGTTGGCTGCTTAAGCAAGTGACACAAATATGATAGTCATTAGCAACGGCACTCTACCTTCCCCTGGACAAAATTCTGCTTGTTAAACTCTATACTGTATCTTCTCTAACATCAGTCCCATTGTTGTAAGCCTTGTTCTTTTCATAAGCTGTGCATTCACTCCTTTAGTGATTTCAGACCAGGCAGTTTAGATGAACAAATACAGAATTTTTGCTGAAGTAGGAGACAAGGATTTCTTCCACACACTTTCCCATACAAAGTTCTCCAGTGCTCGATATAAACAAACTGTACATTAGGCAGATAGCAAAGTCCATAAAAGCAATCCTTTCAAGGCAAGAGTCAATTTAAGCAGTAATCCACAAGAGGTAGCAGCAACCCCTTAAAGTCCACGAACCAGTAAATATACTCACAAGTAGAGCTGCACAATTAATCCTATAAAATCGCAATCTCGATTCAACTCCCTCACGATCTTAATTTGGCATTTACACAATTCTTTGTAAACAGTGCAGAGCTATTCTCTGCCCACTCGCAGCTGTCCAAAAACATTTTTTATCAACATTGCTCAGTGCTGAGCAATAACTATAAACAATGTAACATTTGGTTCTTTTTGATCAGGGATCTACAAACTACAGCCCTCCAGCTGTTGCAAAACTACATTTCTTATAAAGCATTGTAAAACTCTGACATTCACAGACATGACTAGGCACGGTGGGAATTGTTCCTGAACAACTGATGGGCTATAGTTTGGAGACGCCTGTTTTAGATCCAAGGGAAGAACTTCAGTCTGTAAATGAAGGCAGTTTAAAGAGGAACTGCAATCTGCTCACATAATTTGTAATAAAAACATCTTTGCCATTCTGAAGCTTCCCTCCAACCACTTTGCATATTATTTTCTATATACTGTGATTCTGTACTGGCCAAATAGGCTGCAGAAATCTCCCTCCACTGAGTCTGGCTGCAGCCATTTTAACTATGGGTAGCTGAAGCTGCTGCCTGTTCACTTCCTGGATATACACAGACACAGAGGCACACCTCCAGCTCTGCAGTTCTCATTGACCCTCTTTTGATTCCCCCCCCTTCCTGGAAAACTCTCACGAGTGGGAGAGAGAGCTGTGCATGATATCATAAGCCTGGGCTTTTTACCAGACAAGAAAAAGACAGTGGGCTGTATAAGGTATTTACTGTCAGAAAGAAAAATGTTTTACTATCCAAAGTTAAAACAACAAGGGCAGAAGATTTAATAGATGGAAAGATTAAATAAATTACTGAAGTTCCACTTTAACCACTTAAAGACTCCTTTCACACTTATACGACTTGTCTCACGATTTTGGACTGCAAAATCGTATGACAAGTCATTCTCCATTATTTTCAATGACTAACATTCATACTGGCACGACTTTAAGTTGTGCCTACTTCAGAGTAGTTCTTGCACTACTTTGGTCCGATTTTGATGGCACTTACACAGGCATTCATTGAAATCGCGGCCGCGAATCGCGGCAAAATCGCGGTAAAATCACGCAACTTTGAAGTCGTATAAGTGTGAAAGGGGGCTTAGCCTTTTTCTGACATTTGTTGCTTACAAGTTAAAATCATTATTTTTGCAAGGAAATTACTTAGAACCACCAAACATTATATATGTGTTTTAGCAGAGACCCTAGAGAATAAAATGGCGGTCGTTGCAATATTTTATGTCACACTGTATTTGTGCAGCGGTCTTTCAAATGCAATTTTTGGTGGAAAAAATACACTTTAATTAATTTTAAAAAACTAAACAGCAAAGTTAGCCCAATTTTTTGTATAATGTGAAAGATGATGTTACGCCTAGAATCGTGATCTTTATTCTAAGCAAAAGCATTGTGATTCAAATTTTTTCCAAAATCGTGCAGCCCTACAAGGCAGTAAGTCCATAAGTGTCTGCAGGTTTCAGACCCCACTGGAAACCCTAAGTGCCGGTTCACACTACAGCAACTTGGGATTCGACGTGTGTCTCCCCAAGTCACGCGACATGAGA